>NC_051411.1:33232984-33235484 GCF_015228065.2 Penaeus monodon
ATGTTCTTTTGTTTTAATGATATTGTTTTTATTATTTTTTTTTGTTGGGAGTTGTTGGGGAGTTTTTGTTTTCTTTGATATCGGATACAAAGAAAGGGAAATGGTATGGTATGAAGTTTCCTTTATATCCAGATTTATATATATTGTAATATTTTCATCCAGACATGCATACAGGTGTACCTATTTATATATGTACATATATATGTATAGCCATATATATACTTATCTCTATATCTGTGTATCTATATATGTATCTGTCTATCCATCTGTCTATACATAACTGGTAATAATCTTGGTTATGCAGCACTGAAATTATATTTATTAACTATGCTGCCGCATTAAAAATGACAATGAACTCTTCCATATTTTAAGCACATTTCAACAGATTAAGCATTATATTTGGTCCCTGTAAAGTTTGGATACAGTATGTACATATATTTGAGCGTTTTCTATCGTTAAGTTTTTGCTGACTGAGCAGAGCAGGTAATATATTAATTGCAGGAAGATCTCTATAAAGCAAGCCTAATTTGGGCAGCGATCGCAACAAGTCATGTGCATTAATACATGAAGCTTCGGGTCTCGGATGAGCCATCAGGTTGTTCCTTCATAGAATAAAGAGGAAATGTAAAACTTTTACGAGGGCAATACTGCTTTTGCTAGAAGTGTTATTTGCGTGAGTGTTCATGTGCATGAATCAGTAAAAATCGTTGGTGAAACTATTCTCTCGTACCATCACGATTTACTATCATAGTTATGAATTGACTTAAAAAATGCGTATCACAAAAACTAGATAAATGAATATGCATATAGTTAATGGATTATATACAGCCGATATACGGATGAATAAGGATTGATAACAATTAGTATAGGATACATACGATGCATAAAAAATGGAACAAAGTAAATAGATATTATCGAAATCATACAGACAAAGGCGATTCAGTAACTCAGCGTCCTCGTGAGAGCAGATAATAGTACTAATGTAAGAGCAAACAGGGTCCTTCATAGAAATCTATCTTTTGAGTGTGTTGAGTGTAGCAAACAAAGAGGCAGCGGAGGGAAGGGTTGTTATGGGAGGTTGTTGCAGTCACGTGCTGTCAGAGATGGTTGTTTTTCTGTCTATTCTTTCTAATTTGTAAATACGCCTGTTTGATTGTCTGTAATTTTTCAGGGACTATCTGTTTTATTGTTATTTTTTGTGTTGTGAAGAATGTTTGTGTGGTTGTTTTCAATGAATCTTGTTGTCATGGTGTTTAATGTTCTATTCTGACGATGCTTGGTAGTGCATGTGGGTCCCATACTACAGCACTGTCCTCAGGTGTGGGTAACACAAGTATGCTGTAACTTAGGTGTTTTACATCGGGATTGCAGTTCCTTCTAGAACGAGTTCATTAGGGGAAAATAATAAAAAACAAGCAAGTCTAAAACTGCGGTTCCAGTAGTACCCGACATAAGAACCAGACTCAGGTCTGGCAGCAGAAACCTTTCGGTCAGGATTAGGTGTGCTATGTACCGAAATAATCTTAACTTCATTAAGACTTAAGAGTAGATCTGAGGAGACTAGACATATGTACCTTCAGTTTGTCAAGGGAACAATCAACTAGTATGTTGTTACTTTGTAATTTCAACGTTAGTTCTTTGTATGTCAAGTGAAATAGTGTCAAACTGTCAATAAGTTTGACAATGTTGCAATGTTTGACAGTGTTTAGTGTCTGTAAGGATATTGTGTAAGTCGAGGTGATTCATATTTTTTTTCATACGTGATGTATTAAAAATATACTTTGGGATTAAGGCAATAGTTTGAAGCATAATTCCACTCCCCTGTTGCGAAGAGAGTTGTGACGCTTCACAAATTCAGTCGTTGGGGAAAGATCCAAATGTGGCTTTTGGGTGAATACAACTTGCAGAGTAAGAACGACCGTAGAAGTAAAGGTTTTGGGATGAACATCGACATTTTGTCTAGGCCAGGCATTTTGTTCGTATCATCTTTGCTCTCAGCTTCTCTTATGTCTTTGAAGTTGTTTACTTAGAAGTGTCTCAATTTTCTGGGATGTTTTGTGTCTGGGGACATTTGTAGAGTCAGTATTTCTTTCTATGTACTCTGCATTATTTACTGCTGAAGCAAGAGAATGTGAGCCTTCTTGGATGTAGCTTCTGTGTTATGTGAGTATCCATGGCTATTGGAAATGAGTAAGGATCATCAGAGAAAGTCGTTTCTGTAGAGAGACAAGTCTTGTGTGACTATGTCAGGCTTAGAATAGAGAAAGATTGAACTGTGTTTCTTTGCACGTCTGTGTCCATGAATACCAGGTCATAACCACTTAGTCATATAACGACTTGTATATTTATTATGCTGTAAATATTGTTTTCGAGAAACTGGTTCACAGGGCCTCCGTCAGAAACTACAAGGCGTGTAGTGGTTTGTGTTCGTGTTGGTTGCTCACTAGTCTGTGGTTGCGTCAAGGCGTTTGGTGTCTGTTTATGTAAGGGAATGACATGG
>NC_051411.1:33245484-33259578 GCF_015228065.2 Penaeus monodon
TCACAAGGGTTTGATTTTTATGTTGCAGTCCGTGTTCATGTTAATGGTAGTTTTAGTTCGGATTCCCGTGTGTTTTCCGGGAGTTCCTCAGGGTAGTGTTCTTGTTCCTTTGCTATTCCTTTTATATACAAGCAATTTGAGGTATATACTTCTCTCTATGCTGATATTCCTCCGGCAACCAGGCAAATAATTGATATCCGCACTGTAGACCTGATGATAATTCAGTCGTGGTGCTCTCGGTGGGGCATGAAATCCTACTAGGTCCAAGGAAACGATTGTGAGTCGGTCTAGAACGCAGTTGCCTCAGCATCTAAGTCTGCTGATTAATAGAGTCTTAATTACTTCAGGGGATAATCTGAAGCTCTTAGGTGTAACCCTTGATTCAAAGCTTAAATTTGAATTGCAAATTAGGAATATGGCGCGGGCAGCGTCATCTGAGTTAGGCATCATTCGCAAAAGCAAGATTTATGAAGATGACAACATTACTCGTAGTTGTTTCCTTTCTTTCATACTGCTTCGCATTGAGTATTGTTCCCTTGTGTGGGTATTTGTTGCAGAATCGCACTTATGACTGCTCGAATAATTTTTGTATTCCATTAATTAATGTCTGTCTTAAATTTAGACACTAGACATTTTAAGGATTTTGAGGGCTCGTTCTACCTGATAATTCACATCCCTTTTTAACTGGTCTTAAACAACCTGCAATAGTTACTAGGAGTTATATAACCCTCAAATTAGTTATATTTGATGCAAGTCAATCGTCAACATCTCAATTTTCTAGATGCTTTTTTACTGCTCTTTTTATGCTCTGGAAGAGATCGCCTTCGGAGATAGTAACTTCTCCGACTCTTCACAAGTTTAAAACATCAGCTAATATATATTCACTACGTACATAGTTGATGATTTTCTATCTTCTCGCTCTTTTTTAGCTGTGTTTTGACCGTTTTTCACCTTTAGCGATATAATTCTCGTTTTTATTCAGTGTGGCTCTTGATATGGCTTACCATACTACTACTACTACTACTACTACTACTACTACTACTACTACTACTACTACTAATGACATACTTTTCATCAGTAGGCACCCATGATCTAGTAGTGGCCTTGGCATTTGCCAGAACGCTTCTGGCTGTAACTTTTGGGAACTTTAAATTTTCTTTTGTACTTTTAGCAACTTCCAAAACAACAATTTCAGTGTTTTCAGATGTATCACAGGATGTTTTTTTTTTTTTTTTTTTTTTTTTTTTTTTTTTTTTTTTTTTTTTTTAGCCGGTCTCATCAGATTGTGGTGTATTTATAAAACGAAAAGTATACATACACATATTTCTCTATATAGATTTTATGTAAGCAGCTTTATTTAAGGATCTGGTATTATGATATACAATTAAAGTCACAGTTGTCTACCGCAATACTGTAACTTTTAAAGCATAAGTAATGCAATCCTTGATACTCGCTATAAAGACTAATTAATGGAAATGTAATAGATAACGACATAAAAACTCGATTACATAAAATATACTCGCCTTTAAGATATGAAAAATATAACATAATATCTCCCAAGAAATCCTACAAATAAATATAAATGTTTGATAAACCAACCTCACTCACATCACCCAGGGAAACGTTTTGAGAAATGCCCAACAATATCTCGCATGCAGGAAACGTTTTTTTTTCTCTCGCATGCAGGAAACGTTTTTTTTTTTTCTGAAATTCGCGTTGACTTTGGAGAGATGAATGGACAAACAAATTTTATGTGAGTTGTGGCTTCCCCGCCCTCTTGCTGTGCCTTTCCCTGCATAAGATATCATGCATTGACGACACTCGCTATCTTGTGGGTTGCTGCATTTTTTTTTTAAGGAAATACTATTTTAAGGTTCCCTTTTTTCTTAAGGAAATACTTTTTAAGGGGCATTTTTTTTAAGGAAATACTTTTTTAAGGGTAATTTTTTTCTTTAAGGAAATGCTTGTCAAGGGGATTTTTTTTTTCTTTAAGGAAATAAGGAAGGACATTTTTTTCTTTATTTTGTCTTCTGTCTCGATATCTGGTTGTCTCTGTTTCTGTTTGTCTCTGTCTCTCTCTCTCTCTCCCATTCCCTCCTCTCTTTCTCCCATTTCATCCTCTTTTTCTCTTACTTCCTTCTCTCTTTCTCCCACTATCTCCCCCTTTATCTTCACCATTTCTTTGTCTCTTTCTCACATTCTCTCCCCGGTCTTCCATCGTCCGTGGACTATCGCGTCCTTCTTCTCTCACCTGTCTCCTCCTCTCCCCCATTCCTCCCTCTCCCCATCCCCCATCTCCCTCTCCCTTTCCCCCGTTCCCCCCTTTCATCTCCCACTCCCCATCCCCTCTCTCCCTCGCCCCCCTCTCGCTCTCCCCCTCTCCCTCTCCCCCATCCCCCTCTCCCTCGCCCGCTTCCTACGTGGACAATTGCCTCCAACTCCCCCCCCAAGTACCTCCTGGTCCCTCTCTCCCATTCTCTTCCCATTTTCCTCATCTCCCTCTTTATCTCCCCTATTTCCCCTCCGACATTCCATTCTCTCTTTCTCCCACGCCTCCCTCTCCTCTTCCATTCTGCGTGGATAATCGCGCCCTCCGTCCTCATATCCCCCTGTCCTTCTTATTCTCTCTTCCATTTTCTTATCTTCCTCTCTCTCTCTCTCTCTCTCTCTCTCTCTCTCTCTCTCTCTCTCTCTCTCTCTCTTTCTGTCTCTCTCTCATTCTTTCCCCCATTTCCCTCTCTCTGTCTCCATCTTTCTCTCTCCCATTTCCCTGTATCTATCCATATTTCTCTCTCTTTCTCCCAGGTCCTCCTTTTCTCTCTCTCTGTAACACTCTTTCTCACTCACTCTCTCCTCTATTTCTCTCTATCTCTATCTTTCTCTCTCTTTCTCTTTCCCCTTATCTTTCTGTTTCTCTCTCTCTCCCTCCCTCCCTCCCTCCCTCCCTCCCTCTCCGCCTTCCCCCATGGACAATCGCCCCCCCCCTCCCGCCCCCGGCCACAGGAGGAGCCTTCCTCGCCCCTCGGGGCTTTTATGGCTTGGCTTCTCTGGATTTCTTGCCCTTGTCAGCGGTCCCCTCTTTCTTCCCCTTTTCCTTTCTCTCTCTCAATCTAGCTTTCTTTTTTCCTATTTTTCTCTCTTTTTAGCTTTCTTGCTTTATTTCTCTTTCTATCTTAACTTTTTTTCTTTCTTTTTTTTCTTTTTTGCTTTCTTTTATTTTAGCTTTTTTTTCTCTCTCTCTTTATTATTATTATTATTATTATTATTATTATTATCTTAGTTTTTTTTTCCTTCCTAGCTTTCTTTTTGCTCTTTTATTCCTTTCTTACTTTCTTTCTGGCTTCTCCCTTCTCTCTAGCTTTCTCTTTTCTCACCTCTTCTCTCTGTTTGTTAGTCTATCTATCTCTTCCTCATTCTCTCTCTCTCTCTCTCTCTCTCTCTTTCTCTCTCTCCTTCCCTCCCTCCCTCCCTCCCTCCCTCCCTCCCTCTCTCTCTCTCTCTCTCTCTTTTTCTTTCTCTCTCTCTCTTTCTCTCTCCTCTCCCTCCCTCCCCCCTCCCTCCCTCCCTCCCTCCCTCCCTCCCTTCTCTCTCTCTCTTTCGTTCTCTCTCTTGTTCTACATCTACTTTGTAAGTCTTTCATATATTTTTTTTCTTATGGTTTTTGGTCATACGGTTATTATTATTATTATTATTATTATTTTTTATCTTCCTGTTTGTCTTCTCTTTCGCTTGTCTAACTCTGACCTGCAATGTTGACTCTTGTTTCGTTTTCATTTTCTCAGTGTTTATTATTCTTGTCCCCTTTTTCAGTTTTTATTTCCATTATTGTTTCGTCTCTTGTTTTCTGCTGTTATTCTCTCTCTCTTTTTCGTTATCTTTCTGCCTTTTCCCCTCTTCGCTCTCGAATGATTTTGTTTCCTCCTCGTAATCTCTCCCTTCTCTTTCGCATTCTCTTGCTTTGTTGTATTCTTTACCCTCTCCTCTCTGCCTGTTTGTTCTTGTCTGTCTGTCTCTCTCTCTCTCTCTCTCTCTCTCTCTCTCTCTCTCTCTCTCTCTCTCTCTCTCTCTCTCTCTCTCTCTCTCTCTCTCTCCCCCTTCTCTCTCTCTCTCTCTCTCTCTCTCTCTCTCTCTCTCTCTCTCTCTCTCTCTCTCTCTCTCTCTCTCTCTCTCTCTCTCTCTCTCTCTCTCTCTCTCTCATCCATTTATTATTATGATCTATCTTTTCGTGTATCTTTTTTTCTGTGACTTTGACCTGCAATGTGTTAAATCTTTACTCTGTTTCGTTTTCTTACCTCTCTCTATTTATTACTCTTGCTCTTTCATGCACGGTTTCTGCCTTTGATATTTTTCTTTGACTTTTGCTTTCTGTTGCTATTTTCTCTCTTTCCTTCCTCGTTCTCCTTTTTCCTCTCTTATTGTCTTCTTTTATTTGGATTCTTTCGAGCTGTTGTATTCTCCCCCGTTCTCTTTCTCCCCTCTCTCTCTCTCGCTCTCGCTCTCTCTCTCCTCTCTCTCTCTCTCTCTCTCTCGCTCTCTCTCTCTCTCTCTCTCTCTCTCTCTCTCTCCTCTCCCTCTCTCTCTCTCTCTCTCTCTCTCTCTCTCTCTCTCTCCTCATCTGTCTCTCTCTCCTCCCTCCTCCCTTCCCCGTTCTTTCTTTTCCCCCCTCACTTAATCCCTTCTCCCTCCCCCCCCTTTCTTTCTCTTCGTCCCTCCCCCTCTCTCCCTTCCTCCCTCCCTCCCTCTCCCTTCCTCCCTCCCCCTCTCTCTCTCTCTCTTCCCCCCCTCTCTCTCTCAACGTTTCTTGGAAAGAATGTCAGTTCGCCCATCTTTCTCTTGCCTGTCTCCTACTTTTTTTTATTTTTTCCTCTTTCTCCTTTTTTCTCACACCCTGAAAAGTTTCGTCAACAAAAAGGGCGCCTAACGGAGTGTTAAGGTGCGTCGGATGCTACGCCTCTTTTAAGGTGACTGGCTTTGGGGTGCGAGGGATCTCTGTCTCTTTCTCTATCTCTCTTTCTTTCTTTCTTTTTCTCTCTCTCTCTCTCTCTCTCTCTCGCTCTCGCTCTCTTTCTTTCTTTCTTTCTTTCTTTCTTTCTTTCTTTCTTTCTTTCTTTCTTTCTCTCTCTCTCTCTCTCTCTCTCTCTCTCTCTCTCTCTCTCTCTCTCTCTCTCCTTCTGGAGAGGTCCGTTGTGCTCTAACTGATGTGATGCGGTTTAGGGGAAAATTACAGTATTTTTAGTCTTCGTTTTGCTCGGTTTAGGGGAGATTGCAACGTTTTTACCTTCTTTGTGTTCGGGTGATGTGATTCGGTCTAGGGAAAAATTGCATCTCTTCTGCCCTTTGTTGTGTTAGGTTTGGAGAAATTTATATCGTTTCTACCCTTCTCTGTATATGTTTTAGTGGAAATTGATGATCATCATCTCTTTCTTTCGTTCTAGTTGGGTTAGGGGAAATTTAAAATAGTTCCGAGACCTATTAAGCTTGGCCTAGGGGAATTTGCATCATTTCTATCCTTCACTGTATTCGGGGTAGGAAAAAAGGATGGCATTTCTGGCACGTTATAGGGGAATAGTTTGTTTTCTACTCGTCGTTATGTTCAGTTTAGGGGAAGTTACGGCATTTCTACTCTCCACTGTGCTCGTTTTAGGGGGAAGTTACGTCGTTTTCCACTCTTCGTTGTATTCAATTTAGGGGAATTTTTATGACATTTCTCTCTTCCTTGTGTTCAGTTTAGGGGAAAATTACGTCGATTTTTACTCTTCGTTGCATTAAGTTTAGGGGAAGTCACGTCTCAGGATATTGTGAGAATTAAAGGAAGTTACATCATCTTTTCCGTTCATTATCTTCGGATTGGTTGAAATGACTTCATTTCCACTCCTCAAAGTGTTTTGAATAAGTTTTATTGGATAAGTTCTGTCGAAGTTAGGAAGTTAGGGTGAGTGCAGTGCTGAAGGAATTAAGTGTGTGAGATTGTAAATGGTCTAAAGAGAGAGAGAGAGAGAGAGAGAGAGAGAGAGAGAGAGAGAGAGAGATGATGAGAGAGAGATGATGGGAAAGAGAGAGAGATGATAAGAGAGAGAGAGAGAGATGATAAGAGAGAAAGAGAGAGATGATAAGAGTGAGAGAGATGATAAAAGAGAGAGAGAGAGAGAGAGAGAGAGAGAGAGAGAGAGAGATGAGAGAGAGAGAGAGAGAGAGGAGAGAGAGAGAGATGATGAGAGAGAGAGAGAGAGAGATGATGGGAGAGAGAGATGATGAGAAAGAGAGAGAGATGATGAGAGAGAGAGAGGGTGAGGATGAGGGAGAGGAAGGAGAAGAAGGCGAAGGAGAGGAAGAGGAAGGAGAGGAAGGCGAAGGAGAGGAAGAGGAAGGAGAGCGAGAGCGCGAGAGAACGAGAGAGCGAGAGAATGAGAGAGGGAAATGAGAGAGTGAAAGAACGCGAGAGAAAGGGAGACGGACAGACAAACAGAGACAAGGACAGACAGGCAGAGAGGAGAGGGTGAAAAAATAGACGGACGGACGAACAGGCAGGCAGATAGGGCAAGTCAAGTCAAGACAGAGCTCAATTCAGACGCAAATGACCAATCAGGCAGACAAAACGGCAAACAAGGCATGACCTGAAGTGAACTGAAATACCAAGAAACCAGCGGAAGTGGAGAGGGGAGAGTGAAGTCCTCCCCCTCTCCGCCCCTCACCTCTCCCTGCCCGTCTCCACTTCCCCCCTCCCTCACCTCTCCTTCCCCTTCTCCTACCCCTTCCCCACCCCTTCTCCCTCCTATCCTCCTATCCCCCCACCTCCTCCCTCCCTTCCTACCCCCCCCCCCCTCTACATCCCTCTCCTCTCCACCTCCTTGCCTCTCCCCTCCTCCTTCACCTTAACCTTTCCTTCCCCTCCTTCTGCCCCCTCCTCCTACCTCCCTCCATAACCCTGACCTTTCCCCCCCCCCCTCCGTCCTCCTTCATCTAAGTGCCTCTGGTTCGCGTCTCTCCAAACACTGGGGGAAAGAGAGCGAGAGAAGAGGAAAAAAGCAAATGGGAAGATAAAAATGGCAAGAAGGGAAAAGGAGGAAGAGAGGGAGGGAGGAAGTGATGGTGTGAAGGAATGAGAGGAAGAGGAAGAAAGATGAGACGGATGAGGAGGATGGAATGAGTGAAGGAATGTATTAGTAAATGAGTGAGTGAGCGAAGAAGGGAGCGAGGAAGCGATTGAAGCAAGGAAGGAAAAAGGAAAAAGGGGAAGGAAGGAGGATGAGGAATAGCAGTAGGTGTAGCTGTAGGAGGAGGAGGTGGAGGAGGAGGAGAATAATAATAATAATAATAATAATAATAATAATAATAATAATAATAATAATAATAATAATAAGGAGGAGAAGAGAGAGATGCAGGAAATTTACAATGAAAAGGACAAGGAACAGGTAAACGAAGACTAGAAAAAAAAAATCAAACACCCAGAAAAAAGGAAAAGAAGGAGAAAAAAGAATACAGATAATAATAACACGAGAGAAGAAGCTCTCCAAAAGTGCAGGTTGTCAGCGCTGAAGATCTTGCTGCCTCCTTGTGTTCCTGGCGAGCGTAGTCAACTTTGCAATTGTTTTTAAACTCTTCCGCTTTATGCCGACGTCTTGTTCTGCGAAGCCTGGATATGAAAAGATATAACATTCTTCAGATTGAACATACTTATATACACTCCCGGACTTGTCTTAAGTTGGAGGGCGTTGAAGAAGAGAGAAAGATTTTTTTATGCGTGTCTTGTTTTATTTTTAATATTTATATATATTTTTTTGGGGGGTAGGGGAGGAGGAGGGTGGGAGTCAGGGAGGAAGGGAGAGTGGAAAGAAGGGAGGGAGGGGAGGGGAGGGGAGGAAGGGGGTAAGGGAAGAGAGAAGGGAAGGAGGGAGGGAGAATGAGAGAGATGGAGGAGGGGGAAAGGAGGAGAAAGGGAAGGGGAGTGAGGAGGGAAAAGACGAAAGGAAAGGAGGAGGAGGAATGGAGGTGGAGGGAAGAGAGGAAAGGGGAGGGGTAAGGGAGAGATGGAGGTGAAAGATTGATAGTGTTATTGCGTGCTTTTTTCTATTATGCAGTGTGAGAATGTTATTGTTATTTATTTATTTTTTTCATTTTTTTTCGTATCTAAATATAATGTGAAAAACACATCCGTACAGAGAGTCGACAGGCACACACAGGTAAAACAAACACAAACGCAAGCACAAACACGCACAGACAGACACAGACACATACACGTATGTACTAGGTACACATACATCATACAAACTCAGAGAAAATCCAAACACACATTCAACACAAACATTCATAACACACACACACACACACACACACACACACACACACACACACACACACACACACACACACACACACACACACACCACACACAACACAAAAAGTTATCCTCCTGCCTCATAACTGTAACTGAAAACCTCTCTCGATCAGTCCATCCCTCTACTGTAATTAACTCTACGGAGAAGATCGCCCCAAATCACTTACTCTCCCAGGATTACGAAAACCTGACTGAAGAGGAATCAGACAAGTCTTAATTGTGGAGGTGGAGGAGGTGGGTGGAGAGAGGGAGGAGAGAAAGAGGAGGTGGGTGTAGAGAGGGAGGAGAGAAAGGGGAAGTTGGTGGAGAGAGGGAGGAGAGAGGGGGGAAAGAAGGAGATGGGTAGAGAGAGGTAGGAGGCGGGTGGAGGAGAACAGAGAAGGGGGGGGGAGAAAAGGGGGAGAGAGGGAGGAGAGAGGGAGGAGAGAGGGAGGAGATGGTGGAGGCAGAGAGAAGAGAGGGAGGAAATAGGTGGAGAAGGAAGGAGGAAGCGGGTAGAGAGAGGGAGCAGGTGGGCGCAGGTAGAGAGGGAGGAGGTGGATGGAGAGAGGGAGAAGGCGGGTGTAGGAGGAGGGAGGAGGTTGGTGGAGAGAGGGAGGAGGAGGTGGGGAGAGACGGAGGAGGCGAGTTGAAGCAGAGAGAGAGGGAAGAGGTGGGTGGAGAGAGGGAGGAGGAAAGCGGAGGGGGAGGGTGGAGGCAAAGAGGAGAGAGGGAGGATGTAGAGGAGGCGGGTGGAGGAGAACAGAGGAGAGACGGAGGAGATAGGAAGGAGATGGGTGGAAAGAGAGAAGAGGTGTGCGGAGGCAGAGAGGGGAGAGAGGAGAGGAAGGAGGTGGGTGGAGGAGAAAGAGGGGAGGCAGAGAAGAGAGAGGGAGGAGAGGACCAGGGTATGGGTCGGGAGAGGAGGAGTGATGGAGGAACAGCTGGGGGAGAGTATGGGAAGGATATGGGTAGGGTTATGGGTAGGAATGCGGGGAGGGTAGAGGGACGGCTGGAGGGAGGATCGATGGCGGAGATAGGTAAGAGGAGGGGGAGGGGAGAGGGAAGAAAGGAGGGAAGGGAAGGAGGAAGGGGAGGAGGAATGGAAAAGGGGAAGGGGAGAAGAGAAAAAGGGTATGAAGATGAGACTGGTAGGGACAGTCGAAGGGATAGGGGGAGGCAGAAAGGGTAAGAAGTAGCGGAAGAGAAATGAAGAAGAAATAGAAGATTAAAAACATAATGTTTAATAAAACACGTATCATTATGAACACTAATAACTTAATGAACCCAGAAGATAAAAGAAACGCAGGATAAAGCGAAGAATTAAAGAATACAGTAAGAAACACACTATGGATTTAATAACTGTTATCTTTAAGGATGATGTATAAAGTTCAGAAGTTGAGAGAAGTTTGGAAACAAACAGAAATGAGGATAAACAGTGTAATGAAAGTGAAATTAAGTTAAGCAAGTAATTAAAATCGTGTAATTAAAAGAAATACTGATTACGAGACAGAGAGAAAAAGAGGAATAAAAGGTAGCTTTTTAATCAAGAGAAAAGTCTGAACTTTACTTCTAAAGAGGAAAAGTAATCACAAGTTTGTGAGAAAAAGAAGGGAGAGAGAGAGAGAGAGAGAGAGAGAGAGAGAGAGAGAGAGAGAGAGAGAGAGAGAGACGAGAGAGAGAGAGAGACGAGACAGAGAGAGAGAGAGACGAGACAGAGAGAAGAGAGAGAGAGACAAGAAGAGAGAGGAAAGAGAGAGAGAAAGAGAAAGAGAAAAGAGAAAGAGAAAGATAAAGAGAAAGAGAAAGAGAGAGAGGCATACAGAGAGACAAAGAGACAGAGAGAGGCATACAGAGAGGCAAAGAAACAGAGAGAGGCATACAGAGAGGCAAAGAGACAGAGAGAGTAAATGAGTCAGCAGTAGAGGAAAAGAGAGAGAGAGAAAAAAAAACAGAAAATAAAAATTCAACAGGAACAAAAGAACGAATGAGAGAAAGGTCACAATAGCGTCTCCCTCCCCCCCTTCAAAAAAAAAAAAAAAAAAAAAAGGCAGGGACACCATCTGTCCTACCTTTTCCCATCAACGCAGCGGACGGACGAGGTCAGATAGGGTCACGAGAAAAGAAACAAAGGGGGGAGGGGGGAGGGGAGGGGCAGGCGATAGGAGAGGACAGTGTCACTCCGGGGATGAAGGACCTCGACGAGAATGACTCCTGGCAGGCCCTCAGGTTCCTTTTATTACACGAAGACCAGAGGAAGGAAAATGCTATGCGCCAAGGTCTCTGGAAGGAATATTTCTCTTGGGAGAAAAAAGGGATAATTGTATATTCTGTATTCCCTCTGTGATTGTTACATTGGCTTCACCTACTACTACTTTTAATTTTTTTTTCTGAGCTACAACAAGTCTTATGCAAACAGCAAAAACGATCTCATGCAACAAAAACAGGCTTAAAGCATCTACAAAAAATCGGCTTCAGGCGATAATAAAAATATCCTCCTTCAACAACAACAAAAAAGGTCCCAAATAATATGGGTATAGCCCTTGCCTCCACTTATTGCCAATTGCATTATACTCAGATCTGCATTTTCTCGGCCACGTCCTTACGAGACCCCTGACGACTCTCGCTGTTCATTTCGCAGCGAGAGGATAGCCTTTTGGTCTGATGGCCGAGAGAGAGAGAGAGAGAGGAGAGGAGAGAGAGGGAGAGGAGAGGAGGGGAGAGAGAGAGAGAGAGAGAGAGAGAGAGAGAGAGACGGCAGCGCATCTAGGAAAATGGCTGAAGTAAACTTGAGTTTGCTTTTTTCTTCAACGCTACGGCAGCGTATGATGGGGAAAATGAAACACATTTCTCATTAAAGAGGAAAGTGTGATCTATGTTTTGGACCATTGTCTGAATAGGTTCCCCCTTTTTCATCATCCTTTCGCTCCGGAGTTGCTGATAATGTTAGTTTCCGTGACAAGTGACCAGAGACTCGAAGATTCGGATGTCAAAGAAGGCTCCCTGTCCGGTCTCACCTTATCTGGTCTTCTCCTTTCGGTCTTTCTTCAACCAGTTTCTTCCTGCCTGGTCTGTCTTCGGTTTCACCCTCTCGGTCTTTCTCTATGATGTACCCCTGTCAGTCTCTCTCTGTTCGGTCACTCCCTGTCTGGTCTCCCTCTGACCGGTCTCTCCCTCTTCAATCTCTCCTTTTTTTCGATCTCTTCTCGTCCGGTCTCTCCCTTGTTCGATCTTTCCTTGCTGGTCTCTCTCTTGTTAGGTGTCTACCTCTCGATCTCTCCCTGGCCGTTTTCGCGAGATGGCTGGGCGTTGTTCCCAAATTTATTTTAGCCATTACTGCCTCTTTTACAACCTCGGCAAGGACGGCTACTCGTCACGTGAACAACTTTTACAGTTTCAGTTTGCTAAAATCGCCATTGTTATCGTTTCCACCTTGATATGCAGTCTTACAAATTTATCCGAAAGTTACTGCAGATCCGTTTAATTCTGTTGTTGCTTCTACTACTGCTGTTGCTACAAAATCACCTGCTACTACTTTTACTACTACTAATACTACTACTACTAAAACTTTCTACTAACTACTCTGCTACTGCTACTACTGCTTTTACGCCTTCTTCTTCTTCTTCTTCTTCCTTCTTCTTCTCCCGTTCTTCTTTCTTCTCTTCTCTTCTTTTTCGAACCCTTTCTTCTTCTTCTTCTTCCTTCTGTTCTTTTCTTTTCTCCTCCATTTCCCTTTTTTCGCCTCTTTTCTTCTTCTTCTTCTTCTTCTTCTCCTTCGTCCTCCTTCTCCTTTTTCCTCTTTCTTCCTCCTTGTCCTCTCCTTCTCCTCCTTCTTCCCTCCGCCTCCTCCTTCCTTCTCCCCCTCCTCCTTCCCCCTCCTCCTCCTCCCCCTCCTTTCTCCTTCCCCCTTCCTTTCTCCTTTCTCCTCCCCTTCTCCTTCTCCTTCTCCTCCTCCCTCCCACATTCCCTCTCTCCCTCCCTCCTCCTCCTACTTACTACTTACTACTACATATGTTACATTACTATTAAATACAATGCTACAGCTGCTAATGCTACTGTCACATTAACTACTTTTATTACTGTTACGACAACTGTTACTATTAGTATTTTGTGTTTGTCAGGAAAAGTTACTTATATGTATAGTTAAACAAAGGGCTGATGTTTGTTCTTAAAGGCCGGGTACTTAACAAAAAGAAAAAGGAGAAGGAGAAGGAGAAGGAGGAGAAAGAGAAGGAGAAGAAAAAGGAGAAGGAGAAGAAGGAGAAGGAGAAGAAGGAGAAGAAGGAGAAGGAGAAGGAGAAGGAGAAGGAGAAGGAGATTGAGATTGAGATTGAGATTGAGATTGAGATTGAGATTGAGAAAGAGAAAGAGAAAGAGAACGAGAACGAGAACGAGAACGAGAACGAGAACGAGAACGAGAACGAGAACGAGAACGAGAACGAGAACGAGAACGAGAACGAGAACGAGAACGAGAAGGAGAAGGAGAAGACGAAGAAAGAGAAGAAGGAGAATAAGAATAAGAAAGGTAAACAAAAGCAAAAACATACTCTCCACACGTCTAAACAAACAAACAAACACTCAAAACCCAAAGAAAAAAAAAGAAAAAAGAGGAAAAAACACCCCTTCTCGTTAAAATCTCATTTCGAAGATAGATCGAAAGATTTCAAGTTCCGGGATGCAAACAGTCTGGCAAAAATTTAGAATATATTGGCCACTTCCTTTGCTAATGGACTTCTTTATCTTAATTCTGTTTCTTTCTTCTATTTTTTTTTTACCTGTAATGTATTTTGACTCTCTTTTATATAACATTAAAGATGATGATAATGGTAATGATGATGATAATGCTGATAATAATACTGATGACAAAAGTAATGATAAAAATAATAATGTTAATGATAATACTAATGATGATAATGACTATGATATCGAAAATGATGATTATTGTTATTATAATCATTCTTGTTACCGTTATCATTACTCACATTATCATTATTTCTATTATTATTATTACAATTACATTTATCATCATCCCTATTACTCTCTAGCCATCAATTATCATGATTGTTATCATTATCAACATTATTATAATTAACATAACTATCATCACTGTAGTTTGTTTGTTATTATCAAATATTTTCATCGTTATCATTATTATCATTATTGGTTACTGGAATTACCAGTCTGTTCTAATAAAAAAAAAATAACATTAACAGATTTGTAAGTAGATAACTAAATAGATAGGTAGATAGAAGGATGGATAGGTAGAGAGGTAGATAGATAGGTATATATATGAATAGATTGATAGGTAGGTAGGTCGATAGATAGATAGATAGATAGATAGATAGATAGATAGATAGATAGATAGATAGATAGATAGATAGATAGATAGATAGATAGATAGATAGATAGGGAGATAGATAGATAGTTAAATTTGTAGATGGATAATTATATAAATACAGATAGATAGATAGATAGGTAGGTAGGCAAATAGATAAATAGATAGACGCATAGCTAGCTAGATAGATAGACACATAGATAGATAGAC
This sequence comes from Penaeus monodon, assembly GCF_015228065.2. NCBI lineage: Eukaryota > Metazoa > Arthropoda > Malacostraca > Decapoda > Penaeidae > Penaeus > Penaeus monodon. The sequence continues at coordinate 33,259,344 of NC_051411.1, forward strand.
AGATAGACAGACAAACAAACAAACAAATAGATAGTTAAATAAATAAACAGCAAGAAATAAGACTATTCCTCCTTTGCAATTTCATACAGTTTTTTTCATTAACAGTACTCTACAAAATAGAGTAGCCAGTAAGATCGACCACCATGAATATTTTAACACAGAAGAACATCAAAAGCTGGATTTACTGTAAAAAAAAAAAAAAATGTAAAGGGGGAGAGGGGGAGGAAGAAAGGGG
>NC_051411.1:33259678-33267178 GCF_015228065.2 Penaeus monodon
TTTCTTCTGATATTCTCTCGTTTTTTTTCTCTTGTTTTTTTCTTCCTCGTTTCATCCTTTTCTAGATTTTTTTTCTCATTCTTTTCCATTTATGTTTTTTTTTTCTTCTTCTTCGTCTTCGTCTCTTTCTTTTCTCTTATTTATTTTCTCTCTCTGTTTCTTTCTTTTCCTCCTTATCTCGCTCTCCTTTTCTTTTGTTTTTTCTTACTTTTTCATTTTTTTCCTATTCTGTTTCTTATTTTTTTATATCTCTTCGTTTCTTTCCCGTCTTTATTTCATTTCTCTGTATTTCTCCCGCTCTCTTTTTCCCCTTTTCCCTGTTTTAGTTTCCTCTTGTCCACCTTCTACGTTCTCCATCCTTTTCTTTCTTTCTGTTTTCTCTCTCTCTCTCTCTCTCTCTCTCTCTCTCTCTCTCTCTCTCTCTCTCTCTCTCTCTCTCTCTCTCTCTCTCTCTCTCTCTCTCTCTCTCTCTCTCTCTCTCTCTCTCTCTCTCTCTCTAACCTCCCATTTATTTGCGATTCTCTCTCTTGCCTTTAATACTTTAGGCATCTTTATTGTGTCAAACGCTTTCTCATGGACAGTAAATGCCAAAGGGAGATGTTTATACGGTTTATTTCTCTATTGAATTTACTATTTAATGTGTGTTTGTTTGTTTGTGTGTTTGTTTGTTTGTGTGTTTGTTTGTGTGTGTGTATTTGTGTGTTTGTGTGTGTGTGGATGTGTGTGTGTGTGTGTGTGTAGATAGATAGATAGTTGGAGACAGACAGACAGACAAACGAACAAACAAACAAGCAAGCAAATAAGCAAGCAAGCAAGCAAGCAAGCAAACAAACAAACAAACAAACAGAGAACCAATGAGAAAAAAAACAAGGGGGAAAAGAGAATAAAACGACGGAAAAGTCACCCGAAAGAAAAACAGAGCCCGAGAAAGAGATATCAGCGAGCAGCAGATACCAGTCGATATGACACAAGTTTTCCGCGTCTTGCCGATGAAAGACCGAACTTATTGTTAAAATCAGATGTTTTTTTTTTTTTGTGACGTGCAGGGCCAAATAAACAGGAGGAGATAACCACAAAGACATCATAAAAAGTTGGGGAAGAAGGAGAATCGGGGAAGAGGAAGAGGAAGAGGAAAAGGAAAAGGAAAAAGAATATGATGATGAAGAAAAAGAAAAAGAAGGAGATGGAGAGTGAGAGTGAGAGTGAGAGTGAGAGTGAGAGTGAGAGTGAGAGTGAGAGTGAGAGTGAGAGTGAGAGTGAGAGTGAGAGTGAGAGTGAGAGTGAGAGTGAGAGTGAGAGTGAGAGTGAGAGGGAGAGGGAGAGGGAGAAGGAGAATTAGAGGGAGAGGGAGAGGGAGAGGGAGAAGGAAAGGGAGATGGAGCAACAGCAGCAGCAAACAAGAAGCAACAAAATAATAATGAAACCCAACATAAAACCGGTAGTTCTTGAAATAAATCGGCCATTATGAGCGTAAGTTCGGAAGACATAATGAGCTAATGTTTGTCGGGAAAGACCATTATGATTATGACAAGAGAGATGAGACATTAGCTTGTTATTGCCGAAGTAGATTCAGTGCCCACCTGTGTACCTGTCTTTGTCTTTGGAGATGTTTGGGAAAATGATCTTTATTTAATCAATTTGTTGATTTGCTTATTCAACCAAGTAAATTGTCTTTGTTTAGTTAATTTGGTTATTTGCTTATTTAACTAAGTAAATTATCTTTATTTAATCAATTTGTTTATTTGCTTATTTAAATAGTAAATTATCTTTATTTAATCAATTTGTTTATTTGCTTATTTATCTATGTAATTGTGTCTCGTGTATGATAGGGTTATGAAAAATATCTTAATTTGTTGTTCAGTTTGTTTGTTTTTTTTGATTTTGGGGGAATGGGAGATTTTTTTTCTTGATTACTGTGTATGGGTATTTGTATGTGCAAATACTCTGATGCTTATATTTTTCTTCGTTCTCTCTTTTTGTCTGTTTACCTAACTCTGATTCTGCTCTGTCTGTCTGTCTGTCTGTCTGTCTCTCTCTTTCTCTTTCTCTTCTCTCTCTTCTCTTTCTCTTTCTCTTTCTTTCTCTTTCTCTCTCTCTCTCCCTCTCTCCTCTCCCTCTCCCCTCTCTCTCTCTCTCTCTCTCTCTCTCTCTCTCTCTCTCTCTCCCTCTCTCTCTCTCTCTCTCTCTCTCTCTCTCTCTCTTCCCTCCCTCCCTCCTCCCTCTCTCCCAGTCCTTCCCTCCCTCCTCCCTCTCTCCCATCCCCCCCTCTCTCCCTCCCCCCCTCTCTGCATCTATCAACACTAGACAAAAACAACAAAACGAGCTCCGATAACTACTCAATATTTTAGTCATTGCAAATCCTATGCAAGTTGAAATTTGTTCCCTCTATAATCATCTCAGCCCTGGAAATCAGGCGGAAAACCCATTATGTGTGAATTATGACGTGCAGATTATTCAGTCATTAGCGAAGAAGTATGTACAAATGAGTTGGCAAAATGAGAGACTGGCATGAGAGGGAAGTGGCATAGTGAATGCGATTGATTATCCGAATCGAAAGTAATTAATAACGTTGAACAAACGATAAGTAATGATATACTAATGTGCATATCTTGATATGCTGTGTTGTTTGGAGATCAAGCTTGATGAAGAAATATATATTGATAGGTAAATAAACAGATAAATAGATAGATTGATAGACAGAGATAGAGATAGAAAGATATATACATATATATATATATATATATATATATATATATATATATATATATATATATATATATTAGTTGACAGAGAAAGAGAGAGAGAGAGACAGACAGACAGACAGACAGACAGACAGACAGACAGACAGACACAGAGACAGAGACAGAGACAGAGACAGAGACAGAGACAGACAGAGACAGAGACAGAGACAGAGACAGAGACAGAGACAGAGACAGAGACAGAGACAGAGACAGAGACAGAGACAGAGACAAAAAGAAAGAAAGAAAGAGAAAGAGAGAGTAAGAGAGAGTGAAAAAAAGGAAGACAGAAAGAAAAAGAAAGAAAAAGAAAGAGAGAGAGAGACAGAAAGAAACAAAGAAACCCAAAGTAACAGCCAAACAACCTAAAAGCACGTCCACAAAAAACAGAAACGCAAACACAAACAAACACATTTCCACTCAACAAATACAAAAAAGTGATCTTGAATAAGCCGTCTATTTAATCACTGTAAAACTGTCTCTCCCCGTGACAGGTTTCAGATTAATATTTATGGCGAAATGACACGCATGCTAAGTGGTTGTCAAATACCCTCCCTCCCCCCACTTTCCCTCCCCCTCCCCCCCACTTTCCCTCCCCCTCCCCCTTCCCCTCTCAAGCCTCCCTCCCTCTCAACTCTCGAACTCTCCATCTCCCTTCTCTCAATCCTCGATTTTCCCCACCCCCCCAACTTACTCTTAAAACCCCCTCTCCTTTGCGCCCAACTCCCCCCAACCCCCCACTCAACCCTTCCTTGGTCTCCAAACCCCCAATTTCCCCAACCGCATACTCCCCTCCCCTCCTCCCAACCCTTTCCCCCAACCCCACCCCCTCCTCCCAACACTCTCCCCTTACCACCAACCCCCCTACCCCCTTCCCTTATCTCCCCTCCATCCCTCTCCCCCCCACAACCCCCAACCCCCTCCCTTCTCCCCTCTCCCCCATCCCCCTCTCCTCTCCCCCAATAACCCCCAACCCGTTTTCTGTTTAAGCTTTTTTTTCGGATTTTAAAAGGCTTTTGTTTATTAATGGCATTTATGTGACCTTGATGATAGCTTTCCTTATTAATGTCCGTTTCAATTTGCTGGGTTATTTTGCAAGTGGCACAGCGCTCATCGGGTGCACTTTGTTTTCTCTTTATTTTGGCACCTTTCTTTTGGTTTATTATTTATTTTTGTTGTTCTGTTCTTCGGGTTATATCTTTATTTATTTATTTTTTATTTATTTTATTTATTTATTTATTTATTTTTTCTTCTCTTTCGTTATTCATTTATTCTTGTCTCGTCTCTTTCATTCGCCTCGTCTTTTTTTTTGTATTTTTCCTTGTCTCATTTCCTCTGTTTTATTATATATATTTTTTTCTATTTCATTTCTCCTCGCTTTTTCATTTTTTTTAACTGGTTTATCACAGCCTTTCTCTTGTTTATTCCATCTTTATCATTCTGTTCCTATTTCTCTCATCTAATCTCATCTCCCTTTATATATTGTTATTATCCGTCTCTCCTTTCCTTCTTCTCCTCTGTTTAGTATTTCCCCTTTTGTTGCTATTTCCCCTTTCTTTCCCCTTTTCTCACTTCTTTTACTTCCCCTTCCTTTATGTCATCCTTTTCTCCTTCTATGTGTCTCTTTCTCTGCATTTATCACGTTTCCCCCTCTTCTTTATTGTCCCCTTTCACTTTCGCTTCTTTAATCCCGTATGTTCTTTTTCACAAATACGTACATACATACGCACGTGTATACATGGAACAGATAGACAGGTGCACAGGAGGATAAGATATATAGCGATAGATAAATGCAGGGAGGTAAAATATCGGATGATAGCGGAAGCAACGGTAATGATAATGGTGATAATGATAATTACTGATGGTGATGATAATACCAGTGATGATAATTATGTTAGTATTAATAAACATCGTAATGATTATAATTCATGTGATGATGGTAATGTCACTACTGATGATGATGATAATGATGATGATGGTGGTGATTGTAGTGATGTAGATGATGATGATGGTGATGGTGATGATGATAATGATGATAATGATAACGGTATTGGTAATGATAATGATAATGAAAATGATAATAATAATGGTAGTGGTAATGGTAATGGTAATGGTAATGGTAATGATAATGATACCAATAATAGCAATAATCACAACATTGCCACATAATTACAGTGATAACAAAACAACAATAACCCTAACAACAACAATAAAAGGAAACTGAAAAAGAAATGCAGAGGGAGAAAGAGAGAGAAAAAGAAAGAGAAAGAGAGAGAGAAAAAAAGAAAAAGAGCAAGAGAGAGAGAGAGAAAGAGAGAAAGAGAGAGAGAAAGAAAAAGAGAAAAAGAAAAAGAAAAAGAGAAAGAGAAAGAGAAAGAGAAAGAGAAAGAGAAAGAGAAAGAGAAAGAGAAAGAAAGAAAAAGAGAAAGAAAGAGAAAGAGAAAGAGAAAGAGAAAGAGAAAGAGAAAGAGAAAGAGAAAGAGAAAGAAACCGCATCAGTATCGTAAAATATCAAGGCCATCGTTACTTCCTCCCCTTCTCACAATATCGGCGCCACAAGCATCAAAAGAGGCAGTGACTTTAAAGCAAACTGTGATTGGATCGTCTCCTCCTTCGGGGTAGCTTCTCTGTCCTGGCGAAAGCACGAGCAGATGCTTGGAAGGGCAGAGGGTATAGGCGTAGGGGGGGGAGGTGGGTGGGTGGGTGGGTAAGGGGGTGGATGGGTGAGGAGGGGGAGGAGGGTGAGGGAAAGGGAAGAGGGTGGAAGAGGGTGAGGGGGGGGGGAGATTGATAAAGAGAGAATAAGTAATGTGTATGTATGTGTATATATACACATACATATATTTATACCTATATTTACACCACCCCAGACACATATATATGTATGTATATATGTATATGCACACACACACACACACACACACACACACACACACACACACACACACACACACACACACACACACACACACACACACACACACACACACACACACACACACAACACACACACACACACACACACACACACACGTATGTGCATATGTATATGGAAATGTATATATATATATACACATATATATACATATATTTGTATATATATATATATATATATATATATATATATATATATATATATATATATATATATATATATATGTATGTATATACATATATATATATATATATAGATAGATAGATAGATAGATAGATAGATAGATAGATAGATAGATAGATAGATAGATAGATAGATAGATAGATATGTGTGTGTATTATTATATATATATATATATTATATATTTATATATATATATATGTATATATATTTATATGTATATATATATATTTATATATATATGTATATATATTTATATGTATATATATGTATGTATATATATATTTATATATATATGTATATATATGTATATATATGTATATATATATATATATATATATATATATATATATATATATATATATATATAATCTTTTGTTCGTATGTCGGACTTCTTGTCGCCATGTTTCATGTTGTCGATCTCTGTCCCAAAGGCATCGAAGTGTTTGTATATTGAAACTCTCAAAGATTTTTTTTCTCAGTCTACCTGGAACTTGCTTGCCTTCAATTTTACCACTTAGGAGTTCTAATGTGTCTCTACGGATTGCATGCCGAGGAATTTGAGTTGTACTCGGACCAATTCTAGAAGCTCGTGTCCTTTCTGACTCTGAGGATCTCATCGAACACTCGGTCGGTGTAAAGGGTGCGTAGCATCCTGCGGTAGAACTACATTTCCATTTCTCCTTTGTTTTAATGGACAAGTTGGTGGGACTTCCGACTTTGAAACCACCGTGCATTTTGTTTTCTTGCTATTGACATAGAGGCCAAGATGTTCTCTGGCTTCCACAACAGCATCAATAAACTTTTGCAGGTCATTCACAGATGTGGCCATGAGAACTTTATCATCTGCATAATGAAGGTTGTTGATCTTGCAATCATTGATAACAAGTCCCTCCTGATGATCTTCAATCTCGAACAGGATAACTTCAGAGTATAAATTGAAGAGGTCAGGTGACCTCACACAGCCTTGTCGGACACCTCGCTTGGTGGGGAACCAGTTAGTTGTTACACCGGATATGTGGACTGCGGCAAGTTGATCTTGAAGACTGATTGACTTAGTCTTATATATTTATCATCTATCCGTATATTTGCGAGGATTTTGAATAATTCTAAGTGCTGTACCTTATCAAAAGCTCACTGATAGTCTTTGAAAATCAGGGAGATGTTTTGCTGGTGTTGGATGGCTCTCTCGGCAAGCAGTCTCATGATGATAGCGTTCCTCGTACTTTTATCCTTCATAAACCCAAACTAGGTCTCTGGTATTCCGGGTAGGAGTTGTCTTTTGATTCTCAGTAGAATGATTTTCAGTGAAGTTTTAAGAATATGCGACATTAGATTAATTGTGCGATATTTTGAGCACTCAGATGGCAATAAATATTGATTTCATCATTTCTTTAGGCAACCTCCCTGTTTCATAGATATGATTTAGGAAGTTCCAAATGAGACCAATACCTTTCTCTCCTAAGCCCCTGAGTATTTCGATGTAACGCCGTCAGGACCTGCAGCTTTCCCAGATTTCATTTGCATTTCATTAGTTCTCTTACATTCTTTGTAATGATTGTTGACTAGTTCATATTGCACGGTGTTCTGCTTTGAAGCTTGCCGTTTTCGTAGCAGGTCTTTGAGCTCTGCGGGGAAACCTGCTTG
>NC_051411.1:33272178-33289678 GCF_015228065.2 Penaeus monodon
CATGTATATATACATATGTATATATACATATGTATATATACAAATATATATACAGACACGTATTTATACATGTGTATATATACACATATACATATATCTATCTCTCTATCTATCTGTCTATCTATCTATATATCTATCTATCTGTCTATATATCTATATATCTATCTATCTATTAAACATACATACATACGTATTTATCCACACACATACACATATACATGTGTATGTTAGGATCGTTGTTTTATGAATATAATGTGTTGGAATTAACCAATTAACCAATATTTTCCCCAAAACATGTGCATCTTTATTCGAACTGATGTGTGCGTATATACACACACACATATGTATCAACAAGCAAATATTTACGTACGTCCACTTGGCGATATGAACTGACATACCTTTTCATCTCTTCCCGTATAGCACGCTCAGCCATTGTTCATGGACGGTACTTACGCAAGCACACGTACAAACACGCACGCACGCACGTACGGAGCCGCGTTGGTTATATATTCCATCAATTATTTTAGGAGTTCAATTGCTAATGAACACCGGGGAAGGAATACTACATGTTTACACATGCATCCACACACACACACACACACACACACACACACACACACACACACACACACACACACACACACACACACACACACACACACACACACACACACAAACACAAACAACTCCCCCCCCACCCCCACCTCCGCCCCTACACCCCCTCCCCCCAACACCTACCCTCCCACACCTTACTCCCTCCCCCAACACTCACGATCATGAAAACCCCACCATTGCATATGCATGAGCGTTCAATTGAGCGAACATATTTGCAAGCTGCACTGGTCATCACCGAAGACAAACTTGGTAGATGATGAATTCAGATAATCTTTCTTTTTGTTATGTCTGAGAATAATGGATGGCGAGGGGGGGGGGGTAGGGGGAGGGGCGAGGGGCGAGGGGTATTGGGAAGAGGAAGAAGAAGAGGAAGATGATGATGAGGAAGAAGAAGAGGAGGAAAAGGAGGAGGAAAAGGAGGAGAAAGAGAAGGAGAAAAAGAGAGAAGAGAAAGAGAAAGAGAAAGAGAAAGAGAAAGAGAAAGAGAAAGAGAAAGAGAAAGAGAAAGAGAAAGAGAAAGAGAAAGAGAAAGAGAAAGAGAAAGAGAAAGAGAAAGAGAAAGAGAAAGAGAGAAAACAAAGTGTGGAGGAGGAAGAAGGCGAGAACCAGGTTTGAAAGAAGAGAAGGAAGGAAGAAGTGAAGGAGGAATAAGTTTAAAGGAGAAGGAGAAAGAGGAGAACACAGAAGAGAGCAAATAGGATAAATGAGAAGAAAAGTCACGTAAAAGAATACGGAGGAAAGGGGAAAAAGAAAAGTTGGAGGAAGCGAAAGAGAGGGAAAGAGAAAAAAGAAAAACCGAACAGGAGAAGAAAATGGAGACGAAGAAGAGATAATTAACAAAAGAAAGAAAACGCACTTCACCCCCCCCCCCCGACGCACAAGAGGAGAGAAAAATAGAATAAAATTAATATTAACGGAAGAGATAGAGAGATAGAGAGAGAGAGATAGAGAGATAGAGAGATAGAGAGATAGAGAGATAGAGAGATAGATAGATAGATAGATAGAGAGAGAGAGAGAGAGAGAGAGAGAGAGAGAGAGAGAGAGAGAGAGAGAGAGAGAGAGAGAGAGAGAGAAGATAGAGAACAATACAAAGATAATATGAAACTTATGAATTTTACAGTAATATAGGTGCAATATATGGAAAAAATAACTTTCAAATACATAGTTATTACAGTTAGAATTAAAAACAAAAGATGATGCTAACTATAATAATAGTTGTAGTGATAGTAATAATAATAGTAATATTGATGATAATAATTATGATAATAGTAATAATAGTAATAATAAGGGTGATGATGATGATAATAATAAATGATAATAATAAATGATAATAATAAATGATAATAATAAATGATAATAAGGAAGATAACAACGACAAAAACAATAACAATAATCAACATCATTAGAAAATACTATTAGTCAATAACCGCAAAGTTAAAATGAATACTAAACAGTAGCGATAATCACAGTAATTACTAACGCATTATCGTCCCATTAAACGAACCGCAGAAAGTTCCCTCTTAAATTTTCTTTGACCTTTGGAAATCACGGAGAAATAAACGCAGATTAATTAAACTCTATCCTTTTTTTTCCTTTTTTTTTCTTTTATAGACATGTTTTTTTTTCTTTCTTTATTTTTGTATATCGGTCGATTTTGTTTGTTTGTTTATTTAGGTATTTATATGTTTTTTTTATATTTTTTCTTAATATTTTGGCAATAGTGCGAATTGCTTAACCGGACAATAATTTTTCCTCAGCTAATTATCACGTCGAACGACAATATTTCCTGGAAGATGATGAAAGAAAACGAGAAATTCACATTTTTTCTTCATGCTCTTTTATAAAAGTCAAGGAGAGAATAATAAAACAAGAAAAAAATCCCGGGAAATAAATCATCACTCAGACGAAAGGCATTTGGAGAAAATGTCTTTCTTTGATGTACGAGAAAAAAAAAAGAGAAAACAACAACAAAACAAACGCAAAAGATGTAAAAGTGAATGACAAAATCCCGGAGTAAAAAAAATAAATTCATCACCTAAATGAATGGCATTTTCCTTTCAGCTCGGCGTCCTCGAAACGTCTCGAATCATTTCTGCGCCCAAACAACACGGATCCGAAGCTTCGAACAAAAAGACGCCATTAAAAACTGCCGCTTGAGTTAAGCCTTTTTAAACAAGGTTGGGAGGAGGGAGGGAAGGAGGGGAAGAGGGAGGGAGGAGAAGAGGGGTGGGAGGGAAGGAGGAAAGAAGGTAGGAAGGGTAGGAGGGATTTAGTGCGAGGGAAAGAGGAAGAGGAAGGTGGGACGAGGGAGAAGAAGGGGGGATAAGAGGGAAAAGGGGTGGGTGGGATGGAAAAAGGAGGGAGGGAGGAAGGGAGGGGTAGAAGGAAGGAAGGAAGGAGGAGGAGGAGGTGGAAAGATGGAAGAAAGGAGGAGGGAGGAACAAGCGGTAGGAAGAACGAGGAAGGGAGGTATACGTGGCAAGGGGAAGGGGAGAAGATAAGAGAGAGTGAAGGGGAAGGACAGGAGGAGATTGGGGCCGGGGTAGGAGAGCGAGAATAGGCCAGGAAGAGAGGAGTGAGGAAGGAGAGAATGAGGCAATGAGAAGGAGGGAGGGAAGAGGAGAGGAGAGGAGGAAAGTGGGAAGAGGGGAAGGGAGGGAGGGGAGGGAGGGGAAGGGAGGTTGTTGAAAGGCGTTTACGATGCTTTTATCGCAATGGGCCGCCGAGGATAAGGCTAAATCTGTGTACTCTTGCAGACGGAGGGGACTTAGGGTAGAGAGGGGAGGCCGGAGGGAGGGGGAACTGGAGTAGGGGGAGGGGGAGAGGGAGGGGCCATGGCGTGTGGGGGAGGATGAAAGGGGACCTAGCATTGGGGGAGGGGGAGAAACCTGGCGTTGGGGAGGGGGGAAGGGACCTAGCATTGGGGGAGGGGGAGGGGACCTGGCATTGGGGGATAGGGGAGGGGACCTAGCATTGGGGGAGGGGGGAAAGGACCTGGGGATTGGAGGAGGAGGCCTGGAGGTGGGTGAGGAATTACGGCGCGGGGACAAAGAGCTCAGGCGCGGGAGAGGGGATTGTCTGGGACGTTTTCTCGTGTGCAGGTGCAGTACAGCGCACGTACAATGAATACACGCAAGCAGAAGACGCACGCACTTAAATACACGCAAGCACACACTCACACGATATGTTTACGGATATATGTATGTGTTTATATATATATTATATATATATATATATATATATATCTATATCTATATAAGTATATATATGTATGTATGTATGTATGTATATATAACCATCCATCAATCTATCTAACAATATTTATGTGTGTATGTATATAAATCTGTATATATTTATATGCATATATATATATATATATATATATATATATATATATATATATATATATATATATCTGTGTGTGTGTGTGTGTGTGTGTGTGTGTGTGTTGTGTGAGTGAGTGAGTGAGTGAGTGAGTGAGTGAGTGAGTGAGTGAGTGATGTGTGGTGTGTGTGTGTGTGTGTGTGTGTGTGTGTGTGTGTGTGTGCGTGTGTGTGAGTGTGTGTGTGTGTGCGTGCGTGTATGTGTATAAATATATATATACATATGGATATATATGTATATATATGTATATATCTATATAGGTATTTATATAAAATATATCATATATGATACATATACATATGCATAAACATACATACATATAATATATATACAAATTCATATTCATAAATATATGCACACATACACATACATACAATTATTTATACACACAAGGGATATACAAGGAAGTGCCCCGTGTCCCCCCCCCACCCCTCACCCCCCTCCGACAATATCTCGAAGGCGCTCCTTTGACAAGAGCTCCTCCTCCTTCCATCTCGCCGCGCCTTTCGCTCCTTAAAGCCCCGAGACCGAGCGCCAGGCGATGCGGCCTCCTTGCGTCTCGCCCTCGCTTATATCCTCTCCTGGACCCTCGGTTTCCTCGCCCCGCCTTGCCGGGCTGACGGGGGGTTGGGCGAGAGAGACGTGCGTTTGCGGATACGTAAACACACGCGCGCATGCATGCACATAAACACGCACGCGCACGTGCACACGCTCGCGCACGCCGCGCGCACGCACGCGCGCACGCACACGCACACGCACACGCACACGCACACGCACACGCACACGCACACAGACACACACACACGAGAGAGAGATAGAAAGAGAAAGAGAAAGAGAAAGAAAAAGAAAAAAAAAAAAAAAAAAAAAAAAAAAAAAAAAAAAAAAAAAGAAAGAAGAAAAAAAAAGAAAAATGAAAATGAAAATGAAAATGAAAAAGAAAATGAAAAGAAAGAAAAGAAAAAAGAAAAGAGCAGAGAAAAGAGAAACAGAGAAACAGAGAAACAGAGAAAAGAAAGAGAGAAACAAGAAATGAGAAAAGAAGGGAGACAGAAAGACAAAAGCGAACGAGAAACGGAAAAAGGGAAGAGAATCAACACAGGAGACAAGGAGGAGGCAGAGAGAGCAAGAAGGAGAGAGGGAGGACCGACCCTCAAGTCATAAAGTCTATCAGAGACTTTTTCTCAAGATAATTGGGCAGAGATAGACCATTAACCCTTTTTAAACCAAGTCAATGGCTGTGATCAGAGGTGGAGTGATTAGTTGGGCCAGTAATTACACAAAAGATAATTAAGTTGCGAAGTGTGATAAAGGTAAGATAAGAAAGAAGTGATAATGAAGGTAAGGTTTATTAATAGCGATAAGGGTACTTGTCTCTTGATAATATTGGTTGTATTTGTGCTATAATGATGAATATAATGCGATAGTTGATAATTATGTTATTGATTAGTCATTAGTAGTAATGGGTAGTATATGTTTTTAAATATGTATATACGTATATGAATATATGTATATATGTATGTATATGGATTATATATATATATATGATGAATATAGATATATAATAGTATATATAATTATATATTATAATATTATATATTATATATATATATATAATATATATTATGTACACTACACACACACACACACACACACACACACACACACACACACACACACACACACACACACACACACACACACACACACACACACACACATATATATGGCCAAGTTGGTGGGACCTCTGACATAGAAATCACCATGCATTTTATTTTCTTGCTGTTGAAATGGAGGCCATGATGTTCGCTGGCTTCCACAACAGCATCAAAAATCTTTTGGAGTTCAGTTACAGTGTGCCACGAAAACGTGAAGTCATACGACCTTTGAAAACAATCTTAATCTCCCGCAGGATAATTTCAGAGTACAAGTGACAGCACACAACCTTGTTGGACACCTCGTTTGATGGGGAACCAATTAGTTGTTCTATCGGATATGCGGACTACTGCAAATTGATTTTGGGAAACTGAGTGAATTAGTTCTCATTTGTTTATCATCTATCCAGATATTTACGAGGATTTTGAATAATTTTAAGTGCTGGACCTTATCAAAAACTTTTTGATAGTCAATGAAAACCAGGCAGAGATTTTGCTGGTGTTGGATACCTCTCTCAGCAAGCATTCACTTGACGAATATAGAATTTTCGCAACTTTGTTCTTCATAAACCCAAACTGGGTCTTTGGTAGTTGTTTTGATTCTCTGTAGAATGATTTTCAGTAAAGTTCTAAGAATATGCGATATTAGATTAATTGTGAGATATTGTGAGCACTCAAGTGTTCTTGGGACCTTCGGTAGGATAATGTTTACAGACTTTATCATTTCTTCAGGTAACTTGTCTGTTTCATAGACATCATTTAGGAAGTTCCAGATGAGATCCATATCTTTTTCTCCTAAGGCACTGAGCATTTCGCTGTATACACCGTCAGGACCTGCAGCTTTCCCGGATTTCATTTGCTGTAGGGACCAACGCACTTCTGACTTCAGAATTAGGTGTACGATGTTACAGCTTCCAGGACTAGATCTTTTGGTGGCTCTTGTTCATGGTCAAGAAGTTCTTCCCAGCGAGTACTGACACCCTCGGTCTCGCAGAGAATGCATCCATCTGTTGCTTTTGACTCTGTCACCTGGACTAATCCATGTATATCTTCGTCTGGAGTTTACATTAAACCAGGTATTTGTGATCACCAGATTTTTCTCCTTACACCATCTATAAGTTTATCTCCACATTCATTCCGTTCTCCCAGACTGTGCGGTCCAATAGTGTTCCTATCTCTTTCTGAGCCAACTTTAGCATTAAAGTCACCCATGACAATCGTTATTTCCCTTGACTTACACAATAAGAATAATTCATCAAGGGGAGTAAGCTGTTAATTTGTTGGTCTTGAGCATCCGTAGTAGGAGCATTTGTTATGTTGTTTACATTTATAGGACTAGCTTTATATCTTAACTAGAAACATGCAGTCGTTTTTGGGCCAGGATGATAGAATGGATTTTTATTTTTTTTTATCCAGGACCAGAGCCACTCCAAGAGAGAGAGAGAGAGAGAGAGAGAGAGAGAGAGAGAGAGAGAGAGAGAGAGAGAGAGAGAGAGGGAGAGAGAGAGAGAGAGAGAGAGAGGGAGAGAGAGAGAGAGAGAGAGAGAGAGAGAGAGAGAGAGAGAGACAGGGACAGAGACAGGGACAGAGACAAAGAGAGAGACCGAAAGACAGAGACAGACAGACACAGACACAGGAACAGGAACAGGCACAGGCACAGGCACAGGCACAGACACAGGCACAGGCACAGGCACAGACACAGACACAGACAGACAGACAGACATACAGACACATATACAGCTAGAGAACAACAGCCAGACACCGCAACAGACAAAGAAAGAGCGAGCGAGAGCCCCCACCCCCCCCGAAAAGAGGCATTAAAAGACACCGTTACCGTATTTTCGGCCGAGATAAGACCCTCTCTCTCACGGGAATTGGAACCTTCCTGAGTCATAAGGACGCTGCCAGAGGAGGGCTAAAGAAACGCCGTAATTGAAAAGGAGATGAAGAAAAAAAGAGAAAAGAGGAAAAAAAGAAAGAAAGGGGAGAAAGGGGGAAAAAATAGTTTGGGTAAAGCTGTGTAAGAACTTTTTTTTGGGTCGAAATGTATGGGTATTGGATAGTATTTTGTTATCAAGTGACGTTGGTATTGTAAGGAGGGATAGGAGTTAAGATATGGGGTAGACGGAGGGAGGGAGAGGAGAGAGAGAGAAAGACAGAGAGAGAAAGAGAGATAGAAAAAAAGAGAGAGAAAGGAATGAGAAAGAGAGAGAGAGAGAGAGAGAGAGAGAGAGAGAGAGAGAGAGAGAGAGAGAGAGAGAGAGAGAGAAGAGAGAGAGAGAGAGAAAGAGGAGAGAGAAGAAGAGAGGAGAAAGCAAGAAGAGAGAAAGATAGAAGAAAGAGAAAAGAAAGAGAAAGAGGACAAAGAAGAGAGAGGAAGAAGAAAGGAAGAGAAAGAGAAAGAGAGAGAAAGAGAAAGAAAAGAGAGAAAGAGAGAGAGAAAGAGAGAGAGAAAGAGAGAGAGAAAGAGAGAGAGAGAAAGAGAGAGAGAAAGAGAGAGAGAAAGAGAAAGAGAAAGAGAAAGAGAAAGAGAGAGAGAGAGAGAGAAATATTGATATATGATATATGATACCAATTACATGAAAGTAGCATAATTAATTTCACTGTTATTGTCTTTTTTACTTTTTCTTATCATCTTTATTTCGAATATTTGTTGTTAGTAATTAATACTGTTCAGATATCAAATATATACCAATAATTAAACTCTTAAAACGCTCAACTTCTGATTTATAATTAAGAATATTACTGTCCTATATTACGTTAGTCCATTGCTATGTACATTTCGAATAATGATTTGATATTGTAAAAGCGAAGGCCATTACAGTAATATTATTCATAGATGTTTAATGCTATCAAATGATGGGGGTGATTAGGTTACTCGTGCAGTCATGATATAATCTAATATGATATTGATTTGCAATGATATAGGAGATTAATCAAAGGTATTGGTGATAATAACCATTGTTGATTTGCTGTTGTTGTGGACAGGTAAACACTAAATGAATATGGTTGAAATAATGGTAAAGTTTTGATACAGAGAT
The DNA here is from genome assembly GCF_015228065.2 of Penaeus monodon. NCBI lineage: Eukaryota > Metazoa > Arthropoda > Malacostraca > Decapoda > Penaeidae > Penaeus > Penaeus monodon. Next base: position 33,280,871 of record NC_051411.1, read on the forward strand.
GAAAGTGAAACAGATATACACAAAATTGGAGGACGAATAGAGGGTAGAGGGAGAGGTGATGAGAAGATGAAAGATGCTATACAGAAGAGCGAGAGGGAGTTAGGATAGCAGAGACGCGAAGGGAGAGCGAGATGGAAGCGAGAGGGCGAGCGAGAGGGAGAGCGAGAGGGAGAGAGATAAAGAGATAGATAAAGAGAGAGATAAAGAGAGAGATAAAGAGAGAGAGAAAGAGAGAGAGAAAGAGGAGAGAAAGGAGAGACAGATAAAGAGAGAGAGACGAGAGGGAAGAGAGAAGAGAAAGAGAAGAGAAAGAGAGAAGGAAAGCGAAGAGAGAAAAGAGAGAGAGAAAGAGAGAGAGACCGAGGAGCGACAGAGATAGGTGAAAGAGAGATCGAAAGAGACGAGTAAAGAGAGATAGAGAAGAAGAGAAGGACCGATAACGAGAACGATAGAGAGAACGTCGATCATCTAAATCTCATATAGCCCGACCTAAGAGATATCTCTAAGAGATCAAAAGATAGTATAAAGAAGACGAGCTTAACTGAAGAGCGAGCACGAATTAGTGAGAGCAGACGATAGAAAGAGGAGATAAAGAGAGAGATCAAAGCGAGGCAGAAAGAGAGAGATAAAGACATTATAAAAGGAAAGAGGGGGGCACAGACAGAGAGAGAATGGTAAAAGAAAGGAGAGAGAAAGAAAAGAGAAACAGCGAATACGAGAATAAAAGGGAAGGGAAAGAGAAAACAAGAAAGACAAATGATGAGAAGAAGGGGAGAAGGAAAGGAAGGAGGGAAGATGGAGAGAGAGAAAGAAATACAAACAGAACTAGAGGTAAAGAAAGGAGAAAGAGAAGGAGAGGGAAGAAGGGAAGGAGAAAGGGCGGGAGGGAAAGGAGAGAGAAAGAAAGAGAAACACTGCAGAATAATCAAGGGCTAAGAGAGAGATGAAGAGATAGACAAATAATGAGAGAAAAAGGGAAGGAGAAAGGGAGGGAGAGGAGAGAGAGGGAAAGAGAGCTAGAAAGAGATGGAAAGAAAGACGGAGAATGAGAAAAGGAGAGAAGAATGAAGGGAGAAGAGAGAGAAAGAGAGAGAAAGAGAGAGAGACAAACAGCTAGAAGTAGAAGGGAAGACAGGCAGTTATTGTATAAAGAGTAAGGAGAGATGGAATAATGAGAGAGAAAGAAAAAAAAAGAAGTAAAGCTATACGGTAAAGGAAAAGACCAATAGGAGAACGAATGAAGAAGAACGGAAGGAGGAACAGAGAGAGAGAAAAAAAAAGAGAGACAAACAGGGATAGAAAGAGAAAGAATGAAGGACAAATAATGATGGAAGGAGGGAAGGGGCGAGGGAAGGGAAGAAAGAAAGAGAGACAGTCAGGGAAGGAGGAAGATGAGAGAAAAAGAAAGAGAGAAGTAATGGAAGGAAGAAGGGAAGAGAGGGAGAGAAGAGAAAGAGAAATTGAGAAGTAACGAAAGGAGGAAGGGAAGGAGGGAGAGGAGAGAGGAAGAAAGAGAGACGGACAAAATCCATTCCTACAAACGGGCCTTAAGAGAACGCTGTCTTGGTGCGCGACGTGCAGCTTGCATGTTTCCACATTCCATTCTTGATATGGCCATTGTACCTTTGGCCTGGTTCTTGCCCCCTCCCCCCCTCCCCCCGCTCCACCCTCTCCCTGTGCCCTTTTCTATTCCCCCCTCTCTTTGTTTCCTCTCTTCCTCGGCCCCTCTCAATTCCTCCCCCTCCCTGTTCCCCTCTCTCTGTTCCCTCTCTTCCTCTGCCCCTCTCACTTCCCTCTCTCCTTGTGCCTCTCTGGTCCCCCACCTCCCTGTGCCCCTCTCTCCCTGTATACCTCTATCTTTCTCCCCTCTCCTTGTGCCTCTCTCTCTCTCCCTTCTTCTCCTTCGTGCCCCTCTTCTCCCCTCTTCTTGTGCCCCTCTCTCTATTACCCTTCACTTTGTGCCCCTCGTTCTCCTCTCTCCCTGCGCACCCCTCTGTTTTTCTCCTGCCCCTGTGCCCCTCTGTGCCCTTTCCCCTCACCCACATACTCCCGTCCGCTCTGTGGCCCCCGTCCTTCTCCCCTCTCTCATGCTTCTCATTCACTAACGCCTGCCTGCTTTCTTACCCACTGCCTTCTCCCCTCCCTTCTCCTCTTCCTTCCTTTCCCTCTCTCCCTCTCCACCCATTCTCCTCCCTCCGTTTCTCTCTTCTTTCTCCTCCCTTCCTCTCTCCCCTCATTCCTTTCCCTCCCTCCCTCCCTCTCTCTCCCCTCATTCTCCTCCCTCAACCCTCCCTCTCTCACCATCCGGCTCCTCCCTCCTCCCTCCTCTCCCTCATTCTCCTCCCTCTCATTCCCCGTCCTTCCCTCCCTCCCTCCCTCTCTCCCCTCATTCTCCTCCCTCCCTCCCCTCGGCTATTGTCCCTGTTGCTATGTCCTCTCCTCCGTCGACAGAAGAGGAACTCGCTGATGCCCCCAGAGGAGCTTTTCGATTTTATTTATTTTCCTTTTCTTTCTTTTTCTTTCTCTTTTTTTTCGTTTTTTTTTTCGTTTTTATTTTATTTCTCTTTTTTTTCGTTTTTCTTTGGTCGCCTTTTGGGGGTTTTTTTTCGTTGTTTTTTTTTTTTTTCCTGTTCTTTTCTTTTTTTCGCTTTCTTCCTCCCCTTTTTGTCTTTATTTCTTTCTCTTCCTGTTTTTTTTTTTTCCCATTTTTTCCCCCTTTCCTTTATTCTTTTTTTCCATTTTCTTTCCAGAGTCGAATCAGGCTAATTCCGTCTTTTGGCGAGGCTGAGTTCAGGTCTTTTTCGATGGCGGGATCTTCACTTCTTCTCTTTTTCAAATTTCCTTTTTCTCTTCCTCTCTCTCTCTCTTTTTCTTTCTCTTTCTTGCTCTCTCTCTCTCTCTCTCTCTCTCTCTCTCTCTCTCTCTCTCTCTCTCTCTCTCTCTCTCTCTCTCTCTCTCTCTCTCGCTCTTTCTCTTTCTCTTTCTCTTTCTCTTTCTTGCTCTGTCTCTCTTGCTCTCTCTCTCTCTCTCTCTCTCTCTCTCTCTCCTCTCTCTCTCTTTCTCTTGGTAGATATATGGATATGTAGATAGATAGGGATTTATAGATAGATAGGAAGTGTATTGATGGATAGATAGATAGGTAGATTGATAGATATATAGATAAGTAGGCTGGTAGATAGATAGATAGATAGATAAGTAGACTGATTGACTGATAAATGAATAAATTGATAGATAGAAAAAAATATCATAGACAGATAGAAATATATATAAATAGATAACTAGAAAAATAGATTAATAGATAAACAGAAAAAATGATAGACAGATAAATAAACAAACTGATAAAAAACAAAACAAAACTGATCGACATAAGAACAAGGGGTTAGAATTTTGACCTTTTTTTCCGATTTGTTGACCTTTTTTTCGATTTGTTGACCTTTTTTTCCGATTTGTTGACCTTTTTCTCAATCTGTTGACCTTTTTCTCGATCTGTTGACCCTTTTCTCAATCTGTTGACCTTTTTCTCGATTTGTTGACCTTTTTCTCGATGTGAACGATTTGCATGTCCTCCAAGAAGTTAAGGGACCATGTCTATGGATTTTCCCTAAATGGCTGAACTTCAGTCAATCGCAGAGTATATATGTCTGATGGACTTCAGTTTAATTCAGTTTATTTGTTATTTGCTTTCTTTTATTTATTCAGTTTATTTTAGATGGTAAATAAAATATTAGATAAATAAAAGAGAAGTAAATGTTATAGATAAATAAACAGATAAATGAATAAATATGAGATAAAGCAATAAATATTATAAAAAAGAATAGATATTAAAGATAAATAGATAAATAGATATTATAAATAAATAGATAAATAGATATTATAAATAAATAGATAAATAGATATTATAAATAAATAGATAAATGAATATTATATATATAAATAAATATTATAAATAAGTAAACGAATAAGTAAATAAATATTAGATAAATAAATAAAAAGATAGATTAATAAATTTAAAAACGAAAAGATATAAACTGATAGTTGGATAGATGAATAGATAGACAGATAGATAGATAGATAGATAGATAGATAACAAACTTTTCAGGATTTCAGTGGTCTCAAAGCCATTTAAATAAGTCATTTAAGAGAGAGAGAGAGAGAGAGAGAGAGAGAGAGAGAGAGAGAGAGAGAGAGAGAGAGAGAGAGAGAGAGAGAGAGAGAGAGAGAGAGAGAGAGAGAGAGAGAGAAAGAGAGAGAGAGAGAGAGAGAGATACGGAGTGAGGGACTGACAGATACACAGACAAACAGACACAAACAGCCCACTCCCACACACACACACACACACGCACACACACACACACACACACACACACACTCACTTTCATTACACACATACTTCCCATCCGTCCCTGAGAATGTTAAGCTTTCTAACTGATCGATGGGCGTACATAACCCCCCCCTCCCTCGCCTCCACCCCCCCTCCACCCCCACCATCGGAACAAAACACATGCGTACCCTCCACCCCCCCCCCCCTTCACCCCACCCCACCCTCCGCCCCTCTGCCTAGCCCGCCCGTCCGCCCATCACGCCCACTCCCACGGCACGGCAGGGTAATCAACATCCTACCTTGACCGCATACTTGAGCTCGTTGCAGTAGCGTTCGCCGAATTCCAATCGTGCCAATCCGGGTGAATCCGCATGCATCCGCCTGAGAAACGTATTTGATAATGGCGGGAGCATTTCGCAGAACTTCTGTCATTTCCTCACAAGTTCGATATAGCTGATATATAGTGATAGGGGTGTGTATTTTGTCAGTTTTGTGGGGTTCTGTCTGCCTGTCTGTCTGTCTCACTCAGGTTCTCACTCCTATCAAGTCTTCTCTTGACTTCCGTTGATAGATTTTTAAAGTTTTAAACATTTTAATATTTCTAGTTACAAGGTATTCGCGCTTATACTTAGCTTTGACGCGCGATATTTTATATTCTCTCTTGCTTCCTCTTCCTTTCATCGTCTGTCTGTCGTCTCGTCTCTGTCTCGTTTTTCTCTGTCTCGTCTCTGTCTTCCGTCCTGTCCTTTCTTCTCTGTCTCTGTCTGTCTGTCTCTCTCTCTGTCTCTCTCTCTTCTCTTCTCTCTCTCTCTTCTCTTCTCTTCTCTTCTCTCGTCTCTGTCTCTCTCTCTCTCTCTCTCTCTCTCTCATTCTGCCGGTCCATCTGCCTCTCTATCTATATATTCATCTATCTGTCTCACACACACAAGCACACACACACACACACAAACCCCTCCACCCATACATAGTCATCTTACCCCCCCCCCCCTATGTACCCCCATACCTCCCATACCCCCTTGGTCCCTCCACCCCACGCACTCCCCCCCCACCCTTTCTCCCTCCTCCCCTCCCTCCTCCCCATCTCTACCCCCTCCCCCCACCACCAACACCCCTCAGTTGACGCGAGAAACTTCCTACGCAAAATGAACATTCGATCTTCTTCAACATCCTCTGACAGGTGTGAAAAAGCGGTAAATACATCACAAGAATACTCGCAATGAATCTCAAGTATATTCACAATACTCACGAGAATTCTCTCTCTCCTCTCTTCCCTTCTCCACTCTTTAACCTTCCTCCCTTCCTCCCTTCCCTACTTCGGGGCCAAGAATACTCACAACCACATGAATACTCAACCACAAATTTGCTCACAAGAATACTCACAACCCCCAAAATACAAGAATACTCACAATCACAAGAATATTCAATCACAAGAAATCCCCCACAAGAATACTCATAATCCCAAGAATATTCACAACCACAAGAATACTCACAACTACAAAATACAAGAATACTCACAATACTCACAAAAATTCTCACTACTTTAACATCTAACAATCGTGAAAAAACGGTTAAATATATCACAAGAATTTTCCTCCTTCCTTGTTCCTTCTTCCTCCTTCCTTCTTCCCTCTTCCTTCTTCCCTCTTCCTTCTTCCTTCTTCCTTCTTCCTTCCTTCCTTCCCTCCTTCTTCTTCCCTCTTCCCTCCTCCTTCTCCCTCTTCCCTCTTCCCTCTTCCCTCTTCCTTCTTCCCTCTTCCCTCTTCCTTCCTCCTTCTTCCTCCCCTCTTCCCTCTTCCCTCTTCCCTCTCCCTTCCCTCTTCCCTCTTCCCTCTTCCCTCTCCCTCTTCCCTCTCCCTTTTCCTCTCCTCTTCCCTCTCCTCTTCCCTCTTCCTCTCCCCTCTCCCCTCTTCCCTCTCCTTCTTCCTTCTTCCCTTCTCTTCCCCTCCTTCCTTTCCTCTTCCTCTTCCCTTCCCCTCTCCCTCCCCTTTCCTCTCCTCTCCCCTCTCCCCTCTTCCCTCTTCCTTCCCTCTTCCCTCTTCCCTCTTCCCTCTTCCCTCATCCCTTCTTCCGTCCTCCTTCTTCCTTCCCTCTTCCTTGCTTCCCGAGACCGCGGACCGAGGAGGGTTTTCGAATCACAAGGCGCCGGAGGAGATGACAGCCTCCTCGCGGCGAAGATAACGCGATGCGCGTGTCATCTTCCTTCAGATCTTTGTGTTTGCTTTCGTGTTCTAAGTTTTTGGTTTGTTTGTTTGTTTACTTGTTTGGGTTTTGTTTGTTTGTTTACTTGTTTATTTTTGTTTACTTGTTTGTTTGTTTATTTACTTGTGTAATCTATGTTTGTTTACTTGTTTATTTGTTTTGTTTGTTTACTTTTTATAAGTTTAAGGTTTATTTGCTTGATTATTTGTCCTCCCTCCACCTCCTCCTTGGCCTCCCCCCCTCTCCACCTCCTCCTTGGCCTCCCCCCTTCCTCCTCCTCCTTGGCCTCCCCCCTCTCCTCCTCCTCCTTGGCCTCCCCCCCTCTCCTCCTCCTCCTTGGCCTCCCCCCTCTCCTCCTCCTCTTGGCTCCCCCTTCTTCCTTTGGCCTGTGTTCACCTTATCCTTTGCTGGCTTCCTCCTCCCTCTCTCTCCTTGCCTCCCCCCGTCTCCTCCTCCTTGTCCTCCCTCCTCCTCCCCCTTGGCCTCCCCCCCTCTCCTCCTCCTCCTTGACCTCCCCCCCCCTCCTCCTCCTCCTTGGCCTCCCCCCTCTCCTCCTCCTCCTTGGCCTCCCCCCTCCCCTCCTCCTTGGCCTCCCCCCTCTCCTCCTCCCCCTTGGCCTCCCCCTCTCCACCTCCTCCTTGCCCCCCCCTCTCCACCTCCCCCTTGGCCTCCCCCCCTCTCCTCCTCCCCCTTGGCCTCCCCTCTCCTCCTCCTCCTTGGCCTCCTCCCCCCTCTCCACCTCCATTCCCCCCCCCCCATCTCATTCCTTCGTCTTGTTGTCGGCGGAGAAAAAAAAAAAAAGTCGAATTGCAATGCGTATATTATCTTAAGAATTATGATTTATAACTTTTATAATTGGTAACTTTATAACTTCATGGGGTCTTCTCCCTCCTCCCTTCCCTCCTTCCTCCGTCTCTTCCTCTCTTCCTGTCCTTCTCCCTCTCTTCTCCTTGTACACTTCTCCTCCATTTTTTTTTTATTTTTTATTTTCTCCTCTTCCATTTATCTTTTTTTTTTTCTCGCTATTCATCTACTTTCTTACTTCCTTCCTCTCCCATATCTTCATTTCTCCCTTCCTCTACCTTCCTCCTCCTCCCTTTCTCCTCCTCTTTTTCCTTCCTCCCTTTTTTTATATCCTCTGTCCCCTTTCCTACCCCGTCCCCCACCTTTCTCCTCCATATCGACCTTTCTCCCTCTCTCCCCCATTCTTTTTCCTCTCCATTTCTTTTCCCTCATTCTTCCCCTTTCCTTCCCCATTCCTCTCCACCTCCTTCTTGGCCTCCCATCCCCTCTCCACCTCCTTCTTGGCCTCCCATCCCCTCTCCACCTCCTTCTTGGCCTCCCATCCCCTCTCCACTTCCTATGTGGACTCGTGTTCTCTCCACCTCATATCCCCTCTCCCTGTCTTCTTCCCCCCTCTTCCTCTCAATACCCATCCCTTCTCCTTCACTCTTCCTTCTTTCTCCCTCACCCTCCTCTCCCTCACTCTTCCATCTTTCTCCCTCACCCTCCTCTCCCTCACTCTTCCATCTTTCTCCCTCACCCTCCTCTCCCTCACCCTCCTTCTCTCTCATACTTCTTTATCCTGCTATCCCTTTCACCCTTTCTTCCTCCCCTCCCCTTCTACCCCTCTCCCCCAGACCCCACCCCCTCCCTAACCCTCCTATTCCCCTTCGTCTTCCTCTCCTTCCCCCTCCCTAACGCTCCCTCTTCCCTTCCTTCTCCCTCCCCGTCACCTCCCCCCCTCCCCCACCCATCCGCACAGCCGCACACTCTTCATCGAGTTCACAAGTATCTCGCACCGCCGCCGCCCACACCCCGCCCACGACCCACCCACAACTTCTCTGTCTTGTTCCTCTTCCTCTTCCCTTTCTCCTCCTTCTCCTCCTCCTCCTCCTTCTCCTCCTCCTTCTCCTCCTCCTTCTCCTTCTCCTCCTCTTCCTCTTCCTCTTCCTCTTCCTCTTCCTCTTCCTCTTCCTCTTCCTCTTCCTCTTCCTCTTCCTCTTCCTCTTCCTCTTCCTCTTCCTCTTCCTCTTCCTCTTCCTCTTCCTCTTCCTCTTCCTCTTCCTCCTCCTCCTCCTCCTCCTCCCCCTTTTTCTCTTCTCCCTCTTCCCCTTCCCCCTTCCCCCCTCCCCACTCCGCTGATGGACACTCAAGAGAAACTCGAGTTTAGTCAAGATATTTTTTCCCATTATTATTATTATTATTTTTTAGGTTTTTTTTCCCTTCTCTCTTTTTCATGGGTGGGGGGGTGGGTGAGGTGAGGATAGGGTATGGGTGGGTGGGTG
>NC_051411.1:33299678-33309678 GCF_015228065.2 Penaeus monodon
AAAAAATTAGATTACAACTGTTAAGTTTAACTGAAATGTTTTTTTATAATTGTGTTGCAAAATGATGAAATTAGGGTGTATATTTTATACTATATATATATATTTTATCTTAAAATATATTATATATATATATATTTTATTATATATATTATTTTATATATATAAAATATATATATATATTTATGGTATTTTTATCTATCTATCTATCTACCCTATCTATCTATCTATCTATCATTACTATCTATCTTCTACTATCTATCTACTATCTATCTTTTATTAATATGCATGTAAATATTTATATGTATATGTTATGTAACACCCCAAACCACACACACAAACACACACAACCCCCCAAAACACACCCCACACAAAACACCACACACACACACACCCCCCACACATTGTGTTTGTGTGGTGTGTTTTTGTTTTTCTTTTTTTGTGCATCCGTTGGTCACGAGTGGCCATGGATCTGCGCCTTGAAGTCATGATTCATGAGTCGGTCCAGGAACAGCGCCTAGAGTGTGTATTATGTACATACATACATGTTTATATATATATATATATAAAATTATAATATATTTTAAAATATTATATTTTAATTATTATTTTATATATATATATATATATACATTATTGAAATTCCAAGGGTATTTATTCATATGTATGCATTCATATGTACATACATACATACTACTCCATTACATACATACATACATACTACATACATACATACATACTACATCAACATACATAAAAAATACATACAACATACAACATACATACATACATACTACATACATACTTTACATCCCTACACCCTCCCTACATACAAAATACATACAAAAATTTCGAGAGAAAGATCGAAGGGGAAGTAAATACAAAAAAGCCCAAAGAAAGTTTCAAAGGAGGGAAGCGCAAAAAAGGAAAAGGGAAAGGGAGAAAAAAGGGAGGGGAAAAGAGAGAGAGACGGGGAGAGAGAGAGAGAAGAAGAGAGAGAGAAAGAGAGAGAAAAAAGAGAGAGAGGAAAGAGAGGGGGATAAAAGGAAGAGAAAGAGAGAGAGAGAAAAAGGAAGAGAAAGAGAGAGAGAAAAAGGGGAGAGAAAGAGAGAGAGAGAAAAAGAGAGAAAGAGAGAAAAAAAGAGAGAGAGAAATAAAAAGAGAGAGAGAGAGAAAAAAAGAGAGAGAGAGAAACATAGAGAGAGAGAGAGAAACATAGAGAGAGAGAGAGAAACATAAGAGAGAGAAAAAAAAGGTGAAGATGGGAAAAAGGGCAGAAAAAGAGAGGAGAGAGAGAGAGAGAAGAGAAGAGGAGGGAGAGAGAGAAGAAAAGGGGAGAAGAGAGAGAGAGAGAGAGGGGGAAAGAGAGAGTGAGGGGGGAAAGGGAAAAGAAAAAGAGAGAAAAAAAGAAAGAGAGAGGGGGAAGGGGGGGGGAGGGAAAACAAAGGGAAAAAGGGGAGAAAGAGAAGGAAAAAAGAAAAAAAAAGAGAAAGGGGAGAAAGAAAAGAGAAAAAGAGAAAAAAGAGAAAAAGGGGAAAAAGAGAAAGGGGAAGAAAAAAAGAGAAGAAAAAAGGAAAAAGAGAAAGAAGAAAGAGAGAAAGAGAAGAAAGAGAAAAGAGAGAAAGAGAAATAAAGAAAAAGAAAGAGAAAAAGAGAAAGAGAAAAAAGGAGAAAGAGGGGGGAAAGGGGGGAAAGGGGGGGGGAGGGGGGGGAAAGGGGAGGGGGGGAAAGAGGGGGGGAAAAGGGGAGAGGGAAAAAAAGAAAAAGAAAAGGGAAAAAAAAAGAAGGGGAGAGAAAGGAGGAGAGAGGGAAGAGAGAAAGAAAGGGGAGAGAAAGAGAGAAAAAGGGGGAAGGGGAAAAAAATTTTTTTTAAAAAAAAAAAAAAAAAAAAAGAAAAAAAAAAAAACCAATCGAAGAAAATCCGTAATCCTCCCCTCCTCCCTTGGGGGGGGGGCCAAAATTTTCTCTTTCCCACCTCCTCCTTCCCCCCTTCCCCTTCCGTTTCCCCCCTCTTTTTCCCCTTCCCTCCCTCCCCCCCCCCCTCCCCCCTTTTCCCCCCCCTCCGCCTTTTTTGCGTTTTTCCTTCCCCCCCCTTCCCCCCCCTTTCCCCCTAAAACCCCCCTTTCCCCCCCCGCCATTTCCCCTCCTCCCCTCCCCCCCCTCTCCCTCCCCCCTTCCCTCCCCCCTCCCTCTCCTTTTTCCTTTTTCCCCTCCCGTGGCCTATTTCTTCACTCCCCACCCCTATTTCCCTTTCCCCCTCCCCCCCTCCCCCCCCCCTTCCCCCCCTTTCCCCCCCCATTTTTCCTTCCCCCCTTTCCCCCCCCCCCCCTTTTCCCCCCCCCTCCCCCTTTTCCTTTCCCCCCTCCTTCCCCCTTCCCTTTCCTCCCTTTTTTTCCCTTTTTCCCTTTTTCCTTTTTTCCTCCTCCTCCCTTTCCTTCCCTCTTTCGCTTGTTAGAGAGGCTAGAGAGAGGGTGGAGAGGGAGAAGGAGAAGGAGGAAACGGTGGAAAACAATGAGGAGGAGGAAGAAGAGGAGGAAGAAGAAGGAGAAGAGGAAGAGGAATAGGAATAGGAAGAGGATGAGGAGGGGGAAGAGAAAGAGAATGAAAAAGAGAAAGGGAAAGGTAAAGAGAGTAAGAGAATACGAGAATACGAGAATTCGAGAGAAAAAAAAAACGAGAAAACGACAATAAAAGAATAAAAGAATAAGAGAATAAAAAAAGGAAGGAAAAGGGGGGAGGAAGAGGGAGATGAGGGGGGGAGGGATGTACTCATAACTCATGATTCTCAGCCTCTCGGAAAGGCCGTGAACATGAGTGTAGATAAATCTTTCTTGTTTTTCTCTCTCCAATTTTCATATTTTTAGTCATACTAAATTTGGGTTTGTTTGGCCCTTTGGGTTTTTTTTTTGTTATTTTGCTATTCTCTTTTTTACCATAACCTTTTATCAGTGTTATCGTCATATCACACAGCAATAAATAAACACGTATTTATTTATTTTCCTTCTTATCTTTCCGTCCTTCGTTTTTTTTCTTTTTTTTTAATTTTTAAGGGAGGGGAAGGGAGGGAGGGGAAGGGAGGGAGAAGAGGGAGGGGGGAGTTTGGGGGAAAAGGGGGAAGGGGGGGTTAAGGGGGGGGGGAGGGGAGGGGGGAAAAAACACCAATCTCTCCTCCGTGATGTTTTGTTCGTGTTCTTGCTATCACTTACAATGAGTTTTATTTGTCCTTGCCGTGTGTGTGAGTTTATCTATATATCATATGCATGTGTAGATATATATGTATATATATGTTTGTGTATATATATAAAAATAAAATTTATTATAATTTTAAAATATATATATAAATATTTTAATATATATTTTATAATATATAATATATATATATATATATATATGTAGTATATGTTTCAGACGAACAATTTTTAAAGTATATATAATATATATATATATATATATATATATTTATATATTAATATATATATTAATAATATATATATATTTGTGTTTGTGGGTGTGTGTGTGTGTGTGTGGGGGTGTATAATATATATTTTCTTTTTATTTACTTATTTATAAATATTTTCCCTTTTAAAAAAATAAAAACCCACAACCACCCCACACCCCACACCACACACCCCACACCCCAAAACCCAAATTATATATTATATATTTAAATAAAATATATATATATATATTTATATATATATATAATATATGTAAAGTATTTAAAGTATTACGATGTATTTATGCATGGGATTTTGTATATAAAGTCCCTATTTTGTATCTTTTTGTATGTGTTAAATGTGTGATTGTATTGTATGTTTGAAATACGTTTTAGGAAACCACAAAAAGGGAAAAAAATCCCGCTGTAGTAAGGGCCCAAAAATTTCGAAATGCAAAAGAGGGGGCCTTTGGGAAAAACCCCCAGTACGACCAAACAGCTTTGTTTGGGGCTTTCCCCTGGCCTTCCCCTGGCTTTCATTTTAAAACCCCTTTATTTCTGGGCCGGGTCGATTGAGACTGAGATGAATTTAAGCCGACAAGTTGTATAAACAATAGGCTGTTGTTACGATCAGAGAGGTATTCGTGGTGTAATTTCTTTGATATTGCTTTGGGGAAGGTGTATCGTGTGTTCCTTGTTCAGAATTGTGATTTTGTGTATTGTAAAATTGCATCGTGGATAGGGCTAAATGTTTCGTTGTAATTTTTTGTATTATTCCAGTACGTAAGTGAAGGAAGTGAGTTTTTATTATAGATTTTAAAGTTGGAGAGTGAATATAGTGTATCTTTTAATGCTACCTACATTATTTAAACTCACCTTGATATATTTAGTTACATTCACTTATATCAACACATAGCTACTTTCACCTACATCGATCCAAATCCATTCATCCATCCATCCATCCATCCATCCATCCATCCATCCATCCATTCATTCATTCATCTTTCATCCATCCATCCATCCATCCATCCATCCATCCATCCATCCATCCATCCATCTCCATTCATTCATTCATTCATTCATTCATTCATTCATTCATTCATTCATTCATTCATTCATTCATCCATCCATCCATCCATCCATCTATCACTTCATACATCTATTTCTCTATCTGTGTCCCAATGTATCAATCTTTCTGTGTATATATGCATATAGCTGGATAGATAGGTTGATACACACACACACACACACACACACACACACACACACACACACACACACACACACACACACACACACACACACACACACACACACACACACACACACACACACACACACACACACACACACACACACACACACACACACACACACACACACACGCACACGCACAAACAAACACAAACACACACGCAGAGTACGCACGTGATTTTCCTTTTCCTCCATCCACCGGAATGTTAACTTTAGCCAGAAAACATGAACCTTGCTTGGCATGTGGATGATATTTCAGTTTCATTCAAACACATTTATTTTTCATGTGTCCCTGGAGACTGACGTGAAAATGTTGAGGAGTCGAATATTGCAAAGCCGGTCTTGACGCACTTGTTCAAATACAATATATTTTTCTTCGTCTGTAATTTTTTTTTTTTGTCTTTCGTTCTTGTTTTTTTTTATTCCTGTTTGTTTATTTATGTGTCTCTCTGTGTTTGTGTTTGTGTTTGTGTTTGTGAATGTATATCTGCCTCTTTCTCTATCTGTCTATCTCTCTTTCTTTTTCTATATTTTTTGTATACCTTTTTTTTTATCTTCCACGTCTACTCTGCGTATATTCCATTTCTCTCTTTATCTCCCTTTTCCTGTTTCCTTTACTTTATTATGTTTCTTACATGGCATAGCTCATACCCCTCCCTTGTCCTCCGTCGTATTGCAAAAGCCCAGGCTTGATCACCTGAAATGAACTAATAGTTTTTGTCTGAATTTTTCTGTTATGTCTTTCGTCTGTTTTTTTCATCGGTAACGTTTTTTTGAATTGTTCGTGCTGGTGATTAAATGTGGTGTGAGAGTTGCCTTTGAATCAAATGGCCCGTGATGCCTTTTTTTAATTATGTGGACTACTTTTGTTTATGCTGTCCATAAAACGTGCCCGTGATTAGTTTGCCTAGTGAATACTACTTAGTGCCCCGTTTCCTGGTCTGTGAATGAAAGTGGCCCTGAGAGTGGCCCCCTTCCCTGAAAAAATGGCCCGTCAGAGTGGCCTGTGAATTGAAGTGCCGTGTAGTAGTGGATTCCTGAATGAAAGTGTGCCCAGTTGTTGGCACTTTGTGAATGAAAGTGGCCCGTGATGAAGTGGCTCGTGAGTGAAAGTGGTCGGAAAGTGGAACTACAATGAAAAAACAATGGTGGAAAGAGAACTTATAATTAATAGTAAAGAACAAGTAGAAAACCATGTATCGTTAAAAATCAGTGAAAAAATAACATCCCATTAGGTAAAATCAGTAAGAAACAACCCGTTTAGTCAATATCAGCGGCGAAGACCAATTAGTCAATCAACGAAAAAAAATCTCTTATCATAATACCAGAAAATGCGATAACCCCCCACCCCCACCTCCACCACTGTGTAAAATTCAGTTTTCTGAATTTACAGATAGATAGTACAAATACAGACAGAGGATACAAATAGATGTGTCAACAGACAAGGGGAAAGCGTAGGTGTTAGAAATTTAGGCCGAACTTTCGCTTGTTACAACCCTGTACATTTTACTATTCTTGCTTTATATTCCGTCTTGCTTGTTTGTATCTGATGATAATTAAGGATGATTATATATATTTTTTAATTGATAATCCAAAATGATTTGGAGGGAAATTAAAAATGATTTAATTATTGCAGCAGCAGTAATATTAGTCATAGCAATTCGATAGAAGGATGCTAATATGACACGCATGAAATAGATAGATAGATGGTAAATAGATATATACGCAAAAAAAAACAGGTAAATTAGGAGATATTTAGATGGATAGATGAACTGGTTTATAGACTTATCTACCTACATGGGTAGGTAGATACGTAACTTTATAAATGAGAAAGTAGATGAAGAAATAAGGAGGCACTATAGATAGATAGATAGATAGATAGATAGATAGATAGATAGATAGAAAGACATAGAGAGATGGATGAATATAACTTGATGGAAAGATAGATGTATCAACAGACAGATTCATAAATAAACAGATATCCAAATAGATGGACAAAAAGATACAAACAACAACAACAACAAAACAAATAAGCAGAAACAAGAACAAAAAAGATCAAATAGTGAAAATAAAGCAAAAAAAAAGAAAGGAGAAGGAACCAACAAAACGAAAAAAAAAAAGCCAGAACAACAGACACGTCTCCAGAAAAGGTAACAATCTTTGGCATCTCCCTCTTCGCCCCGGCCCTCGTCTCGTCACTCGCGAGAAATGGCGAGAATTCCCGAGAGAGAGACGACAGCTTCGCCTGGCCTGGCCTGACTTTACGAGGCGAGTCTGTTACTACAAGCATCCACACGCAGGATTGGGAGGTCGGGCTTACAGGAACGTGAAGGAGGGGACGGGAGGGAAGGGGAGGGAAGGGGGGACGGGAGGGAACGTGAAGGAGGGGACGGGAGGGAAGGCGGGCTTACAGGAACGTGAAGGAGGGGACGGGAGGGAAGGCGGGAGGGAAGGGGGGATGGGAGGGATGGGGGATGGGAGGGGGAGGAGGAAGGAGGGGGGAGAGAAGGGGGGGAGGAGGAGGGAAGGGAGAAGGAAGGGGAGGGAGTGGAGAAGAATGGAGGGGAGAGGAGGAAGGGGAGGAAAGGGAGTGGGATAGGGAGAAAGGGGGAGGGGAGAAGGAGGAAAGAAGAAGAGGAGGGAAGGAGGGGAAGAAGAAGAGGAGGGCAAGAGGAAAGGAGGGAAGAAGAGGAAGGGGGAAGGGGAAAGGGGAGGGGAAGGGGAAAGAGGGCGTCAAAATGCGCATTCACACGTACGCGAACGGGGTTTATCGATGGGAGTTCTGGGTCGAGCGTTCTTGTTCGCGTGTCCGTGTGTGGGCGTGACGTGGCGTGGTTTTCTGTTCTTGTGTTGTTTTTTTGTTTTTGTTTGATTTTTTTTTTTGGGGGGGGGTATGGTGTGTATGGTGTTAGGTTTGGCTTGATTTATTTCTTCTGTTTGCTATTATCATTATTTTTTTCTCGCTTGTCTTTCGCTCGCTTTCTCTCTCAATTTCTTTTTTTTCTATTTCTTCTTTCTTTTTTTTTCTCTCTCCTCTCTCTCTCTCTCTCTCTCTCTCTCTCTCTCTCTTCTCTTCTCTCTTCTCTCTCTCTCTCTCTCTCTCTCCTCTCCTCTCTCTCTCTCTCTCTCCTCCCTCTTTCCCTTCTTTCCTTCCTCCTCCTTCCTCCCTACCTTCCTCCCCCACCTTCCCACCCTCCCTCTCCCTCCCCTCCCTCCTCTTCCCCCCTACCCACACCCTCCCTCCCAAAGCCCACCCTCCCTCTCTATCTCCCTCTCTCTCCCATCCCTCCCTCTTTCCCTCATCCTTATTTTATCATTTTTCTCTCCGACGCCCTTCGAATCCTCCCCCTCCCTCCCCCCCCCCTCACCGCCGTCGTCGATCGTTCCTGAATTAGTGTCGAGGACCCTTGAGGAGGACGTGAGGGGGGGAGGGGGGTGGGGGTTATCTCGATCATCGTGTCTTAGCAGGGGACTTGGGTCTGCGTCTGTCTGTCTGTCTGTCTGTCTGTCCCTGTCTGTGTGTATGTTCGTTTGTCTATTCTGTCTGTTTGTCTATCTTTGTCTGTGTGTCTGTTTGTTTTGTTTGTGTATGTCTGTCGTCTGTCTGTCTGTCTGTTCTCTGTCTGTCTATCTTCTGTCTGTCTTTCTCTTCTGTCCTTCTCTTCTCTCTCTCTCTCTCTCACCCATCACTCACCACACCTCTCTCTCTCTCTCTCTCTCTCTCTCTCTTCTCACTCCTCACTCACTCCTCACTCACTCCACTCCTCCTCTCCTCCTCCTCTCTCTCTCTCTCTCTCTCTCTCTCTCTCTCTCTCTCTCTCTCCACTCCCTCCCCCTTCCCCCTCTACCTCCTCCCCCCCTCCCTCTCTAATCCCCCCCCCTCCGTCCCGTCGCCCTCTCTCCTTACTCTCCAAACACACACACACATACACAAACACCAACCCCCCCTCCCTCCCCCTCCCCCACTCCCCCCCCCCCCCCCCCCCCCTCACAAGCAGAGGAGTTTGGCAGAGACACATGCACAGCGGCGTCAGACTTTTCATCAGGAGTCAAGCCCGTCTTGTGGTTGGGGTGTTGGGGGGAGAGGGGTGGGTGGGGGTGGGGGGAGGGAGGTGGGGATGGAGAGGGGAGATGGGGGTGGAGAGGGGTTGGGAGGAGAGGGAGGAGGAGAGGGGTGGGGAGGGGAGAGGAGGAGAGGGAGAGGGGGGATGGAGAGGGGAGGTGGGGGTGGGAGGTGGTGGGGTGAGAGGGAGGAGGAGAGGGGTGGGGAGGGGAGAGGGGTGGGGAGAGGGGAGGTGATGAGAGAGGGGGAGAGGGAGGAGGAGAGGGGTGGGGAGGAAAGAGGAAGAGAGGGGAGGTGATGAGGGAGGGGTGGGGGAGGTAAGGGAGGAGAGGGAGGAGAAGAGGGAGAAGGGGGAGAGAGGAAGAGGGAGGGAAGTGGGAGGGAAAGGAGGAATGGGAGAAAAAGTGAAGGAAAAGAGGAGGGGGAAAGGGGTAGATGAGGTTAAGAGAAGGGCTGAGGATGGGAAGAAGTTAGAAGGGGGAAGAAGAGAGGAAGAGGGGGTAGAGGAGGGGGGTGTAAGCATGGGAGGGGGGGAGGGTGCAAGCATGGGAGGGGAGCAAAGTAAGGGAGGGGGGGCGGAGGTGCAAGCAAGGGAGGGGGGCGGGGGTGCAAGCAAGGGAGGGGGGCGGGGGTGCAAGCAAGGGAGGGGGCGGGGTGCAAGCAAGGGAGGGGGGCGGGGGCGCAAGCAAGGGAAGGTGCTCTGTAAACACGCTTGGCGACAGGCTGGGCCGGGGTTTCGCCCTTATCATGGCTATTATCTTTGTTGTTGTTCTGATTTATCAATATTGTTGTTTCTATTATGGCTTTATTATCATTATCTTTCTTATTTTCATCTTCACCACCGCCATCACAACTGTCATCCTCATCATCATTCTCATCACCATCACCATTATCATCATTGTTATTATCATTATCATTATCATTATCGTTATCCTTGCCATTGCCATTGCCATTATTATCCTCCTCCTCTTCTTCTTCCTCCTCCTCCTCCTCCTCCTCCTCCTCCTCCTCCTCCTCCTCCTTCATCTTCATCATCATCATCATCATCATCATCATCATCATCATCATCATCATCATCATCATCATCATCATCATCCTCATCCTCATCCTCATCCTCATCCTCATCCTCACCATCATTACCATAAATGTAATCATCAATGATATTATTACCATGAATATTATTTAAGTACGATCGTATCACTTTTACTACATTTGATATTATCATTACACACACACACACATACACAGCT
>NC_051411.1:33312178-33317178 GCF_015228065.2 Penaeus monodon
CTTTGCCTTTCTCAAAATCATTATATGTTGCCCTGAACACCAATTAACCGAAGAGTATTATCCATGTATTCACTAGAGCCGATCACCTCACATTTCCCAGAAAACGATGAAACAAACAAAACATTCCCGAGAAAAAACAATTAAAGATCACAGGAAAATGGAGAGGAACATACCACGAGACTCCGAGGCAACCGAAACTAATGAAGCTTATGAACGAGTGTTGTGAAACGCGACGAACAAGAGCTCGAGACTCCAGACGAACCGCACGATCGAAGCTCCGAACCACAACAATGCGGACAATGAAACGGAAGCTGGCCGAGCAGAATCGAGCCGGCGGGACGAAAGCGATCGAGTGGCTGAACTTTTGAACTCTACACTTTACACCGCGGAAGGAGAGATAGCAATGGAAGAAGAAATGGGAAAGAGAATGAGAAAAAGAGAGGGTTGATAGAGCATGGTTTCCCCGAGTCATTGTATCCTCGTGTGTGGCTTTCTGATTGACGGAAATTGATCACTGGAGGTGAGAGAGCGCCAAGGACGCTGCCGGTTGACGAGGTGGTGTATTTGATAATTCTGGAGTCGCGTAGTTCTGCAGATGAAGGAATGTTGGTGATTGTCTTGCTTGTTATTACTGTTGTTACTCTCTATAGTGACGGTTTTGTATAATAAAAGGAAATTATCTGATACGATGGCTTTGAGGACTCTCGACTGGAGTGTCTATGGTTTTGAATGATCGGTTTCGGGAAATACCTGTGATTGCTTTGCTTGTAGATGACACTGTTACTTTTTATGTTGCGCATTATATTACCCCGCCATGTGACCTAATCTGACCAGTTTGTGTTTGTGTATCACGTAGATATAACTCTTATCATTCATACCAATACCAGGTTATTAGAGCACCTGGATAGACGTTCTTACATACTTGCCACGTGGACGATGAATATCCTTTTCGGTGTGTTATCTCTCCTCTCAATTACAGGATCTGTTGCAATGTGCATCATCTGAGTAAGAAAAAAGAGAAAAAAAAGAGAGAGAAGAAAAAAGGGAGCTTGATGAAAGAGATAAATCACGTGATCACTCCTTGTAACTCAATATCTGGACATATTTTACGTTTTTTTCCATTAATAAAAATATCAAGTTGAATCTATATGTTTACAACTGTGTTTCTGAAATGCTTTGTATGTTATCATTCGATGTCGCTTCGCCTGCACATTTTTTTATTTTTATTTTCATTCTTTGTGATTCAGATGACTAAAATACACTTGGATAGAAATAAATAAAGGACAAGAGGAACGAGAAACGGAATATAGATAGATATACAAATAGTGATAGATAGAGAGAGAGGGGGAGAAAGAGAAAGAAAGAGATGGAGGGAAGGAGGAAGGAAGGGTGAAAGAGATAGAGAAAGAAAGATAAAGAGAAAAAGAAAAAGAGGGAGAAGAAAGCGCATGAGCGAGAAAGAGAGAGCAAGGCACAGAAACAAATGATACTCCTTCTTGTCTGTTATGACATACAGTAAAAGAAGAAAAGTTTATAAAGTTATGATAACGCGTACTCGTCACAGTACTAAAACGGAAACACTGAGGCGAAAAATGAAATTGAAAGAGTTTTAATGTGGGAGGAGAGAACGTAGGGAGGGGGGGAGAGAGCAATGTTGTATTTGTACGTACATGAGTGTACAATGAAAGTATGTACATGAACGCACATAAACGCAGTACGTAGGAAAATAATCCTCATCAATTGTGAGAGAGAAAATGATATTAGTTGATCGGGTGGCGGCGGGGAAAAGGGGGGGGGGGGCAATGGTATACACGGAAACACCCAAACACACACACACACACACACACACACACACACACACACACACACACACACACACACACACACACACACTCACACATTTTGCTCACACACACGCAAGAAAATACTAACCCACAACGAAAAACAAACAACAAACAGGAAAATGAAAATACACATCTAACTAAAAATAAATAGCTTTACACACATACCTACGTAAATACCCCCATAAACATACGAATGAGGCGAGATGAGTCTGTCGCTGCAACATGACGCTTTAGTGACGCAACATAACTGGGGATCAATGTTGTGGTGAAGGAGTGGGGGATGGGGAGGGGGTGGGGGTGGAAGGGAGGAAGGGAAGGGGGGGCGGAGGTTGATGAGTCGGAAAAAAAGATGGATTTATGAGTCTATCTGTCTATATATCTATCTGTGTGTGCGAAGAGGGGAGGGGAGGTATGTGTGTGTGTGTGTGTGTGCGTGTGCATGTGTGTGTGCGTGTCTGTTTCTTTAAGCCACGACACACACACACAAAAAAGATTCCTCTCTCAAGTCGCCAAGCAATCAGTCTATCTGTCTATTACTATCTATCGATCTACCACTCTACCTATCTTCCTACTTCCAAAAGTTATAATGGAAGAAGAGGAAGGGAAAGACCACAAGAGGGACTGGGGTGAGGGGAGTGGCGGGGAGGAAGGGGCGGGGAGCAAGGGAGGAGAAAGAAAGGGAGAGAAAGAAAAGAGGAATAGGGGAAGAGAGAACAAGGAGAGGGAGAGAAAGAAGAGAGAAATACGGGAAAAGAGGACAAGGAGAGGAGTAGGTGAAGAGAGGAAAGGGGGAGGGGAGGAAAGAAGAGAGAAATACGGGAAAAGAGGACAAGGAGAGGAATAGGTGAAGAGAGGAATAGGGGAAGAGAGGACAAGGAGAGGGGAAGAAAGAAAAGAGGAATAGGGAAAGAAGAGAGGAATAGGGAAAGAGAGGACTAGGAGAGGGAAAGAAAGAAAAGAGAAATACGGGAAGAGAGGGGAGGGAGAGGAGGGGAGGGATGGATAAGGGGAAGATGGAATAGAGGACGCAAGATGGGGAAGAAAGGGGAAAAAAGGAAAAGAAAAAGAAAAGAGAGAGGAGGAGTAGATGAGGGGCAAAGGGGGAAGAAATGTGGGAGAAGAGGGGAGGAAGAGAAGGGAGAGAAAAGGAGGAAGAGGAAGAGGGGAGAAAGGACAGGGATAGAAAGTGAAAGAGGGGAGAGGGACAATTTGAAGGGAGGAAGGGGCAAGGAGAAGGACGAAAAGAGAGAGAAAATAAGAAGGAAAAGAAACGGAAGAGGAAGAGGAAAAGAGGAGGAGAAGAGAAAAAGAGGGTAGAGGGGAAGAGATGAGAAGAGGAAGGGGGCAGGAGAGGAAGAGAGGAAAGGGAGGAGAAGAGGGGACAGGGAGAGGGGAGGAGAAGAGGGGACAGGGAGAGGGGAGGAGAAGAGGGGATAGGGAGAGGGGAGGAAAAGAGGGGACAGGGAGAGGAGAGGAGAAAAGGGGACTGGGAGAGGGGAGGAGAAGAGGGGACAGGGAGAGGGGAGGAGAAGAGGGGACAGGGAGAGGGGGAGGGGGTGGAGGCGTGACAGGTGCACGCTAGTGGTGACAGAACTGAGCAGCAAGATGCGCAGTAAACCAAGATGGGCTCGGAAAGACTTATACTTTCCAAGATTAAATTGAATTCGGGCTATTAAAACAACAACAACAACAACGAAGATACTAATTACAACAAAATTAATTGAGATTTTTTTTCTTCTCCGTTATCGTTGTAGTTATTTATTATATTATTTATTTATTATTGTTATCATTATTATTACTGATCTCATGATGATGATGATGATGATGATGATGACGATGACGATGACGATGACGATGACGATGACGATGACGATGACGATGACGATGACGATGACGATGACGATGACGATGACGATGACGATGACGATGACGATGACGATGACGATGACGATGACGATGACAATGACAATGACAATGACAATGACAATGAAAATGATGATACTATATAACATTGCGTCGAAAAGTCTTATTCACACACGACCAACATGAGCGAAACGCGTGGAAAAGACAAGAAGGTAATTAAGAGTGAAAGGCGACGGGTGAGAAAGAGGGAGGGAGAAGGGGGGGGGGGAGGAGGGGGAATTAATAAGGATGGGGAGAGGAGGAGAGGGAGGGAAGGGGTGAGGGGAGGGTAGGGAGGATGGGGAGAGGAGGCGTGGGTTAGGGGAATGGGTAAGAAGACTCGAGGTTGGAAGGGGTGAGGGGAAGTGAGAAGGGTGGGGAGAGGAGGCAAGGGGAGAGAAGGGGGTGAAAGAGAGTGAGGAAGATGGCGAAAGGAGAGAAGTGGAGAGGGGGTGGGGGAGAGCAGAGAATATAGGAAGGAGAAATTAGGGGAAGAACAGAAAGAGGAGACAAAAAAGGTTAGTGAGATAAATTGAAAAGAGGAGGATAAAAAGAGAGGATAGTTACGAATATTAAACAAGAAATAAACAAGAAGAAGTGGGGAGATAAGAGAAAACAAGGAAAAGGGAGAGTCACGAAGAAAACACAAGAAAAGGGGGGCGAGGGAGGGGAAAAGAAACGCGAAAGTGTTACGTTTCGCCCCATAAATCGGACAGTCTGTTTCTGACTCCGAGGGGATTATGTCTGTTGGTTTTGTGGGATGTATTTGTTTGTCTTTGGTTAAAGTGACTTAATGGGTGTTTAGCGGAAAGAGTTTGGTGGATCTTATGATGGTTTTGTGTGTGTTTGTGTTTCTGCTTATGTGCGCGCGCGTGTGTGTGTGTGTGTGCGTGCGTATGTTTGTGTGTGTGTTGGGGTGCGTATTTTGTGTGTGTGTGGAGGGTGGTGTGTGTGTGTGTGTGGTGCGTATTTTGTGTGTGTGGCTTTTAGGTGTGTGTGTGTGTGTGTGTTTGTGTGTGTTACACTGTATGCCTGTGTATGCGTGTGTATTTTTTGTGTTTGTTTGTTTGTGTATTTGTTTGTGTGTTACACTGTCTGCCTATGTGTATGTACCCGTGTGTATGTCGTATCGTATGCCAATATGTACGTGTATTCGTTTGTAAATTTGTATATGTATATATTCCATATATCTATTATCGTAGGTTAATTCTGTAAATTAACCTATTTCCACTTTATCATATAAGCTACGGGGTC
>NC_051411.1:33324678-33327178 GCF_015228065.2 Penaeus monodon
ACGCAAAACAATTATGTGAAAAAAAAGAAAACCTTCCCAAAGCTATCATCAATATGAAAATATGAACAATATGAACATTTTTCCATCACTAAAGCGCCAATACTTCATTGAACCCAAACTTTTATACTTGAAAACACTTACCACTTGACGCTACTGGTATGAAAGCCACATCAAAGGTACTAGCGGTCTGGGTCCAGTAATTAATCGCGGTCCTGTTAAAAACTCCGGTATATGCATCTACAGTACATTTACCTGCAGTACTACCCAGCTTTAATAGCACGTTCAAGAAGCTCCCCGCGCTACGTAGACCTCTTGACACGGTTTCTCACTTAGTGCTTGTGAACGCAGAGAATGTTCCTAAAATGTATACAAATATGTTCGCATCTTTAAGAATTCTCGCTGTGAGAGCTTACGACATCGCTCCTCTCGATCTCGCTTATGGAAAGTGGGTGTTATGGCAATAAATACCGTTTATTAGTATTATTAAAAAAAAAGAAAAGAAAAATAAACTATAGATGAAGGACTTTTCAAAAAGGTTTTCATTCGTGGGAAGAATAAGGATGATTATGAAAAATAAAATGAATGAATGAATGAATAACAAAAAAAAAATAAAAAAATTAAAATAAAAATAAAAAAAATAAAATAAAAAGAAAAATTGGGCAACACATTAAAGAAAAATGTATTCTCATCCCCCTCCCCCCCCCTTCCAAAATAGTAATTACACCCAGGATCGTGATGATAACAAAGATAAAGAGAATATGTTACCGATAATAATCCTCATGGTAATGATATTGCTAATAATGTTAATGATGACATCGGTGGTTATGATAATGATGAAAATAATAAAGATTTTCACAATTACTATTATTAAACTTGCTCTCATTGGCCACTAATTGTTTTTATTTTATTCTTTCCTTTCATCTCTCTTTTACTACCCCCCCCCCTCATTCTCTCATCCCTCCTTCGGGGAATTAACTCCAAAAAGGGACCACTTTTCCCCCTCTTTCTTCCTCTCTTTTCTCTTGTTTTCTCCTATTCTCTTTTCTCCCCTTTCGTGTCTTGTCCCCCCCCCTCTCTCTCCCCTCACTTTTGGTTCCTTTCGCGTGTTTAGTTTATTTTCTTTATCTCTCTTTCTTTATCCTTGTCTATCTTGTTATTTATTTATTTTTTTCCTCTTCCTTCTTTTCCATTTGCTTTCATATCCTTTTTTTCTGTTTTTCTTTTCTTCTCTTTTCCTCTCTTCCCTTGCTTTTTCGTTTTCTTCTTCACCTTTTTCCTCTTCGTTTCTGTCTTAGCTCTTTTTCTTCCATTTTCCTTTTCCTTTTTTCTCTCTCCTCTTCTCCTTCTCTCCTCCTATTCCATTTATTCTTTTTCTTCTCTCATTCCCCGTCCCCTCATTTTTTTCACTCTCTCTTCATTGTTCTCTTTCTATCTCTTCGTCTTTCCTCACTCTATCTCTCTCTCTTTTCGCTCCTCTCCTTTCTTTCCCGTTCATTCTCCCTCATATTTCCTTTCTCCTCCTCTCTTCCCTTTCCATGCCCTCCTCCCTTCACATCTCGCTTCCTCTTCTTTCCTTCCTTCCTCTCTTCTCCCCTTTCTCTCTCCATATTTCCTCTCTTCCCCTTTCCTTCACTCTTCTCCCTCTTCTCTCTCTATTTCCCTTTCATTCCTCTCCCCTCCTTTCCTCACATCCTCTCTCTTCCCCTCGTCTTCCCTTTCGTCCCTTCCCCCCTTCTCTACTTCTTCCCTTACCTCCCCTTTCTCCTTTTTTTTCCTTTCCACTCCTTCTTTTCCTCACATTCCTTCTCTTCCCCTCTTCCATCTCTGCCTCTCTCTCCTCTCTCTTTTCCTCTTCTTCTTTTTCCTCTCCCTCCTTCCCTCTCTTCCCCTCCTTCCCTCTTTCTTCCCTCCCCCCCTTCTCCTCTTCTATTTCTCTCCCTCAGATTTCCTCTCTTCCCCTCTTCGTTCACGGGAAAAGGGGAAATTCGCCGGCCTCTAAGTGTGTGTTTCCCGAGAGGCCACACTAGATCATAGCCAGCAGCGCGAGGGGGAAATAAAGGCCGGAAATCCCATAGCAACTGGCTGGAAACACGGCCGTACTTCCCCCCCCCCCGTCGACCGGACCTAGCTAAAGGCAGAATTGGTACTTAAAGTGGGGAAGGGGAGGGGAGGGGAGGGGGGGCGGAGGCGAATATTGTTCGTTCCTCTCCCCCTCCCTCTCCTTCGCTCCCTCCTCCCCCCCCCCTCCTCCCCACTCCTTTCCCAAGCCACCTATTTTAGGTGTATAATCCCATCCTCCGTATTAAAAAGAATCTAGTTCATGCCATGCTCTGTGAATTTCTTTTGGTTGGAAGTTCTTTTGAGGTTTGGGAGAGGGGGGGGGGGGAGTGTCTATTGTTAGGGTGGAGGTGAGAAGGGGGGGGGGGGTAAATTTAGAAGGGGTTGAAAAGAAGTCGTGGGATTGTTCGTTACAGCTGGTATTACTGTTGTTATCGTTATT
>NC_051411.1:33334678-33336294 GCF_015228065.2 Penaeus monodon
TCCGTTTTCTGTTGTCCCCCATCACACCCGTTTTCTTTTATCACCATTGCCTTCCGTTTTCTGTTGTCCCCATCACACCTGTTTTCTTTTATCACCATCGCCTTCCGTTTTCTGTTGTCCCCCATCACACCCGTTTTCTTTTATCACCATCGCCTTCCGTTTTCTGTTGTCCCCCATCACACCCGTTTTCTTTTATCACCATCGCCTTCCGTTTTCTGTTGTCCCCCATCGCCATTCCATTTTCTGTTGCCACCCGCTTCCCGTTATGAAACTCGCGCTCCGTTTCTTGTTATCACCATCACCTGCATTTTGTTACCCTACGCGTGTCTTGGCTCTGTCTTGCCCTTAACAACACGTGTACGTCAAGTCGACCTGTGGGAAAATTATGACTGACGGAAGAAAAATTAAATAAACTTTTCTTTCCTCTTGAGGATAAGCTACCGACGTTCACTGGGCGAAAGGGAGAGAAAAGAGAAATGAAAAAGTGAGTAATTGCGTAATAAATGGGTAAATGAGTGATAAGAGGAAAGGATAATATGAAAAAGAAAAACAGACCATCTTGAGGGCTGAATCCAATATTTGCATTTGACAGCGAGAGAGAGAGGGAGAGGGAGAGGGGGGGGGTGGAAGGAGAGAGAGAGAGAGAGAGGGAGTCGAAGAGAGAGAGGGAGAGGAAGAGAGAGAGGGAGAGGAAAAGAGAGAGGGAGAGGAAGAGAGAGAGGGAGAGGAAGAGAGAGAGAGAGAGACGGAGACGGAGACGGAGAGACAGAGAGAGATGAGCATCATCAAGTAATAATCCCGAGAAAATTAAGTGATCAGGAATAATGAGCAATGATTAAAACGAAAAAAAAGTACCAGTTGAGAAGCTGTGAAAAGAGGGTTTAGAGGGAATCTGGAAGCCAAAGAGGAGAGAAGGAAAGAGAAGAGGAGAGGAGAGGGGAGGAGAGAGGGGAGGAGAGGGGAGGAGAGGGGAGGGGAGGGGAGGAGAAGAGAGGGGGGAGTGGGGGAAAGGAGGGGGAGGGGAGGGGAGAAGAGGGGAAGGGAATTGAGGGGAGGGGAGGGGAGGGGAGGAAAGGAGAGTGGGGGAAAGGGGAGGAGGAGGGGAGAGGAGAGGAGAGGAGGGGAGAGGAGGGGAGAGGAGGGGAGAGGAGGGGAGAGGAGGGGAGAGGAGGGGAGGGGAGAGGAGGGGAGGGGAGGGGAGGGGAGGGGAAAGATAGAGAAAGAGATGTAGAGATAAACAAACAGATAGATATCAAATTAGCGATGGAGACAGAGACATTGACAGAGACAGATAGGGACACAGACACAGACACAGACGCAGACACAGACACAGACACAGACACAGACACAGACACAGACACAGACACAGACACAGACACAGACACAGACACAGACACAGACACAGACACAGACACAGACACAGACAGAGATAGAAAACGAAACAGAAAAAAAAGAGAAAGAGCGAGAGGGAAAAAAAAGTGTTAAAGTGCCAGAACAGACGCGCAGAAGATGAAAGGCACAGAGTATCTTGTAAGTACGCACAGACACAACAGGACAGACAAACGACATCCTACTATTAGAACGAACAGAAAAAATTAATCGTAGGGTAAAAATCT
>NC_051411.1:33346394-33351394 GCF_015228065.2 Penaeus monodon
TACTTAAATCCCAGGCTCTTAACCACAAAGTTGTTTAGTTTCACATATAAAGTATAATAATGTTTTTGTAAGTGACGCATTCCTACTTTCATTTTTTTTTATCTCTCTCTTTCTTTCATCTCTTGCTAAAGGCATTAACACAGCTTAACATCTATCATAACATTAATCCACCATCTTTAACTAATGTCCTCAATAATAAAAAGGTTGATATCAATGATAAGAAGTTTTAATACATAAAAAAACACAGACACAGATTTATTTGCTTGTACATTTATCTTAGCTACTATTTCACTCTTCGGCCGACGCGAGCCTTGTGCGGTC
This sequence comes from Penaeus monodon, assembly GCF_015228065.2. NCBI lineage: Eukaryota > Metazoa > Arthropoda > Malacostraca > Decapoda > Penaeidae > Penaeus > Penaeus monodon. Next base: position 33,346,716 of record NC_051411.1, read on the forward strand.
GTAAACATTTTTGCTTCCGATAATAATGGCCTTCTGAATCGACACTTCAGACCATCTGTTGTGTGTGTGTGTGTGTGTGTGTGTGTGTGTGTGTGTGTGTGTGTGTGTGTGTGTGTGTGTGTGTGTGTGTTGTGTGTGTGTGTGTGTGTTTTAAATCATTGTTATTATTAGATCGGGGATGAATGATGAAAAAATGGGAAAATTAGTTCTGTTGGTGTTTTAAATTGATGTTGGGTATCGTTAATTTTTATTATATTAGCGGTGATGGGGATAATATTATGCTAATGGTAATTGTAGTATTGATAATGATGATAGTATTAATAATGATAATGATAATAATAGTACCGATAGTATATGATAATATTGATAATGCTGTTAACAATGATGATGATGATGATGATGATGATGATGATGATGATGATGGTGATGATGATGATGATGATGATGATGATGATGATGATGATGATGATGATGATGATGATGATGATGATGATGATGATGATGATGATGATGATGATGATGATATTAATGAAAATAATGATAGTAATGGTGATAATAATAATAATAATAATAATAATAATAATAATAATAATAATAATAATAGTAATGATAATAATAAAAAATAATACAACAACAACAATAATAATGAAAACGATGCGAATAATGATAACACAATGATAGTAATGAAAATAAGAATGATAATAATAATAATGATAATGGTGATAATGATATCAATAATGTTGATGATGATAGTGATAGTGATAATAAAAGTAATGATAAGGATAGTCTTAATGACAACAATGAAGATACCTTCGATAGCAACAGTGATATTGACAATGACAATAATAATAACGATCATAGCAACATTTATAATGATAATAATACCCCCAATATAGCAAAACTGATCATTTACAACATCGCGACTACCATAACAAGATATTGACAATTAATCTTTTATTTACTAGTCCCCTTGAGAAGAGTAATACAAATGCGCAACACAATTTGAAAGCAGATCCACTGACTGTCTGTTCACTCGTTCAAGTGCCGAGCGACTCTCTCTTGCTTTACAATTTGCTCTGCACTTGCTATGCTGTTCATTAGCTCCATTTTCTGTCTCGTCTGTGCGTGTGTGTGTGTTTGTGTGTTGTGTTTGTGTTTGTTTTTGTTTTTGTTGTGTTGTGTTGTGTCTCTGTTTGTCGTTGCGTCCGTCTGTCTGTCTGTCTCTGTCTCTGTCTCTGTCACTGTCTCTGTCTCTCTCTCTCTACCTCTCTCTCTCTCTCTCTCTCTCTCTCTCTCTCTCCTCTCACCACACACACACACACACACACACACACACACACACACACACACACACAAAACACACACACACACACACACACACACACACACACACACACACACACACACACACACACACACACACACACACACACACACACACACACACACACACACACACACACGCACACATATTGATCATCTGTCCGCCCACCCTATCCTCCCCCCCTCTCTCTCTCTCGCTGTCGGTCTGCATGTTTGCATTGTGTTAATTCTCTCTCTCTCTCTCTCTCTCTCTCTCTCTCTCTCTCTCTCTCTCTCTCTCTCTCTCTCTCTCTCTTCTCTCTCTCTCTCTTCTCTGTCATTCTCTCTCTCTCTCTCTCCCTCCCTCCCCCTCCCCCCCCCCCTCTCTCTCCTCGTACACGAATCCACACAATTACCAATCTCCAGAAAAATACAATCATCGGACTAAACTGGCCCCTCAGATATATCACGGACGCCAAGTTGCCTTATAGAAAACGACGCAGCAACACTCGGCTTGTCTTTTGATTCAGATCTTGCTCGCTCGAACGGGTTTTGCGTCCCGGAGTTGAGGGATGGCTTGCGGTTCAGGTGACAGGAGGCTGGCGCTGGTCTCTCGGGATTTGGTTTTGTTCTTTTGTTCTATTGCATTATCATTCATTATTATTATCGTTGTTTGATATTGTGTTATTTGTTTTTTGTTATTTGTTATTGTTATTGTTATTGTTATAGTTGCTATTATTATTATTATTATTATTATTATTATTATTATTATTATTATTATTATTATTATCATTATCATTATTAGTATTATTCATTATTATTATCACATTAACATTATCATCATCACCATTATCATTATTACTATTGTTATTGATGTTATTATTATATTTATTATCATTATTATTATTGTTGTTATTTTTATTAATATATTTATTACCATTTCTTAATTGTTATCCCACACACACACACACACACACACACACACACACACACACACACACACACACACACACACACACACAAACACAACACGTTGAAGGAGTGGTTATATTGTGTGAGATAGAGAGAGAGAATGACGTCGATGTGTGAAAATAAGGTATTACAGTAGATCAAAATGTGGTAAATGGTAAAGAAGGAGATTGAGGTTCAGTGTGGGGGAGAATCGCCGATTACCTTTTGGAAACATGAATTTATTTGATTTCTCTGTCTCTCTCTCCCTCTTTCTCTTTCTCTTTCTCTCTTTCTTTCTCACTTTCTGTTTCTCTTTCTCTCTCTCTTTCTTTCTCTCTCTCTCTCTCTCTCTCTCTTTCTCTTTCTCTTTTTCTTCTCTCTCTCTCTCTCTATCTCACTCTCTCTCTCTCTCTCTCTCTCTCTCTCTTATTTTCTCATTCTCTTTCTGTTTCTTTTTCTCTCTCTCTTTCTTCCTCTCTCTCTCTCTCTCTCTCTCTTCTCTCTCTTCTCTCTCTCTCTTCTTCTCTGTCTCTCTCTTCTTCTCTCTCTCTTCTTCTCTGTTTCTTTCTTTCTCTCTCACTTTCTTCCTCTCTCTCTTCCTCTGCGTGTGTATATATATACACCCACAACAGAAGCTCATCTTATCTTGAAATCCAAAAGTTTAAAGTTTCAACCAAAATAAATTTTCTCCGCCTCTCCTTCCGCACCCTTTGTTCTCCGGGACAATGAAGAAATGTATTAACGGAAGTCATAAAGAATAAAAGATGAAAGGATAGGAGAGAGAGAGAAAGATTGGAAGAAAGAGATATGGAAGAAGCGGCGAGCGCTTATTAGGGTTTTGGCGGTGGGGGTGGGGGTGGGGGGGAGGAAGGATGGGGGAGGAGGGGGGAGGAGAAGGGAGGAGGAGAGGAGGGGAGGAGGAGGGGGAGGATGGGGGAGGAGAAGAGAGGAGGAGGTGGAGGAGGAGGGAGGATGGGGGAGGAGAAGAGAGGAGGAGGAGGAGGAAGAGGAGGGGGAGGGGGGGAGGAGAAGAGGGGGAGGGGAGGAGGAGGAGGGGGAGGAGAGGATGAGGGAGGATGGGAGGAGAAGAGAGGAGGAGGAGGAGGAGGAGGAGGAGGGGTGGAGGAGGAAGAGTTGGAGTAGGAGTAGGAGGAGGAGAAAAAGGAGGAGGAGGAGGAAAGGATGGAAGAAGAGTAGAGGAGAAGAAGAAGAAGAAGAAGAAGAAGAAGAAGAAGAAGAAGAAGAAGAAGAAGAAGAAGAAGAAGAAGAAGAAGAAGAAGAAGAAGAAGAAAAAGAGGAGAGGAGGACGAAGAGGAGGAGGAGGGGGCAGGAAGAGGAGGAGGAAGAGGAGGAGGAAGAGGAGGAGGAAGAGGAGGAGGAAGAGGAGGACGAAGAGGAGGAGGACGAGGTGGTGGTGGTGAAGGAGAAGGAGAAGGAGAAGGAGAAAGATAAAGATAAAGATAAAGATAAAGATAAAGATAAAGAAAAAGAGAAAGAAAAAGATAAAGATAAAGATAATGACGATGACGATGACGATGACGATGACGATGACGATGACGATGACGATGACGATGACGATGACGATGACGATGACGATGACGATGACGATAATGATAATGATAATGATAATGATAATGATAATGATAATGAGGAAGAGAGGAAGAGAGGAAGAGAGGAAGAGAGGAAGAGGAAGAGGAAGAGGGAGAGGGAGAGGGAGAGGGAGAGGGAGAGGGAGAAGGAAGAAGGAAGAAGGAAGAAGGAAGAAGGAAGAAGAGTAGGACTAAGAGGCGGAAGAGGCAGAAGAGGCAGAAGAGGAGGAAGAGGCAGAAGAGGCAGAAGAGGCGGAAGAGGCAGAAGAGGCGGAAGAGGCAGAAGAGGCAGAAGAGGCGGAAGAGGGAAGAGGCAGAAGAGGCGGAAGAGGCAGAAGAGGCAGAAGAGGCAGAAGAGGCGGAAGAGGCAGAAGAGGCAGAAGAGGCGGAAGAGGCAGAAGAGGCAGAAGAGGCGGAAGAGGCAGAAGAGGCGGAAGAGGCGGAAGAGGCGGAAGAGGCGGAAGAGGAGGAAGAGGAGGAAGAGGAGAAAGAGGAGGAAGAGGAGGAAGAGGAGGAAGAGGAAGGAAGAAAGGAAGGATGAAGGAAAAGAAAGCGCAAAGAGAGGAGGGGAAGAAGAAGGTGTAAGAGGAAGTAAGGAGGAAGGAGGAGGAGAAATAAAGAGAAAAAGAAAGAAACAAAAACAACACAAAAAGGGGGAAAAAGGGGGGGAAGAGAGGAGGGGAAGGGGAGGAAGGGGAGACGAGGAGAGGAGGGGAAGGGGAGGAAGGGGTGGGTAGGAAGGGGAGGAGAGGGGAGGAAGGAGAGGAAGGGGAGGAGAGGAGAGGGGGGGGAGGAAGGAGAGGAGAGAAGGGAGAGAGGGAGGGGAGGGGAGGAGGG
>NC_051411.1:33356394-33361394 GCF_015228065.2 Penaeus monodon
CGACTCCCCCCTTTTTGGGGCCTCTGTTTTCGCCCTTTGTTGTCTGTTTTTTTTTTTTGTTTTTTTTTGTTTGGTTTTTGGTTTTAAAATTCTGGTTTCTCCTTTTTTTTTGTTTCTGTTTCTTTTTTTCCCCTCTGCCCGTCTCTTTTCTCTCCTTTCCCCTTTTCTTTTCTCTGTTTTTTCTCTTCCTCTCTCTTTTTCTCTTCTTGCCCCTTTCGTCTCTCCTCTCTTTCTGCTTTTTTCCCCTTCTTTTCCCCTTTTCTCTAAATTCTTCTCTTCGTCCCTCTCTCTCGTAAATCGGGGTCGGCCCTTCTTCTCTGTTTCTCCTCTCTCCCCAAAAAAATCTAAAAAAAATCATCCCTCTCCTTAAAAAGGCCCCTTTTCTCCCTTTTTTTCTCTCTCTTTTCCCTTTTTTCCCCCCTTCTTCCTCCCCCCCCGGCCCTTTCTCTCTCTCTTCTTTTTCCTGTCTTAGTCTCTCCTCTCTTTCTTGCCCCCGTTTTCTCCTCAACCTCCCTCTCCCTCCCTTTCTCTAAATCCCCTCTTTGTTCTTTTCCCCTCCCCTCTTTCCCTCCTTTTTTCCCCTTTCATTGTCATCTTTTTTTCCCCCCTTTTCCCCCAAATTTTTCCCCTTTCCTCTTCCCTCCCGGATCCTCCTCCTTTCCCTTCTTTCCATTTTCCCCCGAAGGGTGGGTTTTCCCCTTCCCCCTTTCCCCATTCCTTCTTTTCCCTTACCCCCCCGGGGTTTCTTCTCCCTTTTTTCCTTCCCCCCCTCTCTTTTTTTTTTCCTTTTCCCCTCACAAAGGGCCCTTTTTCCCCTTTTTCCCCGCTTCCTCCTCCTCCTTACCCCCCTTTCCCCCTTTTTCCTCTTTTCCCCCCTTTTTCCCCCTTACCCTTTACCTCTTTTCCCTCTCCCCCCTTTTTTCTCTTTTTTTCCTCCCCCCCTTGCCCCCCCTTTCCCCCCTTTTCCCCCCCCTTTTCCCCCCTTTTCCCCCCCTTTTCCCCACCTCCCCCCCCATTTTTACTCCTTATTTTCCTTTCCTTTTTCCCCCTTTCCCTCCCTCCTTCTTTCTTTCCTCTTCCCCTTTTCCCTTTCTCTCTTTTCCCCGCCCCCTGTTCCTCCTTCCCTTTTCCCCTCATCCCCTTCTTCCCCCTTCCCCTGGGGGTCCCCCCTTTTCCCCTTCGCCTCCCTTCCCCCCCTTCCCCCTTTTCCCCCCCTTTCCCCCTTCTCCACCCCCCCCCCCCCTTTTCCCCCTTTTCCCCCCTCTTCCCTCCCCCTCCTTACCTCCTTCCCCCCTCCCTGCCTCTCCCCTCAGGCACTTTCGAATGAACAAAGGGGAAAGGAAGGGAAAGAGAGATAGGAAGGTTTTTTTTGTTTATGGCATTAGTCTTTGACTTTTGTGAGAATAACAGCAGCTGAACTCTAAGACGAAGAAGATATGAGTTTGTGTGCGTGTGTGTGTGTGCGTGTGTGTGTGTTCGTGTGTGTGTGTGTGTGTGTGTGTGTGTGTGTCTGTGTTCGTGTGTGCGTGTTTTGTGTGTGTTTTGTGTTGTGTGTGTGTGTGTGTGTGTGTGTCGTGTTGGGGTGTGTTGTGTGTGTTGTGTTGTGTGTTGTGTCGTTGTACGTGTACGCGTACGTGTACGTGTACGTGTACGTGTACGTGTACGTGTACGTGTATGTGTATGTGTATGTAGGTGTATGTGTGTGTTTGTATTCATGTGCATATTTATGTAAGCACATGTACATACGTACGCAATTCCTTCTTAGAAGCAGATGTACGTATTCGTACGTGCACCTCACACGCAATGCACACTACACCGGCTCGCCGACCTGTGCAAATTGAGGGAAAATGGCCTTAGTTACGAAACGGGAGAAGGGAAGCGAGAGAGAATTCCGCAAAGAGGAGAAAGGGATAGGGAAGGAAGATAGAATAAGGATAAATGAATAAGGATAAATAAATAAGGATAAATGAAGAAGGATAAAGGAATGAGGATAAAGGAATAAGGATAAAGGAATAAGGATAAAGGAATAAGGATAAAGGAATAAGGATAAAGGAATAAGGATAAATGAATAAGGATAAAGGAATAAGGATAAAGGAATAAGGATAAATGAATAAGGATAAATGAATAAGGATAAAAGAATAAGGATAAATAAATAAGGATAAAGGAAATAAGGATAAATAAATAAGGATAAATAAATAAGGATAAATAAATAAGGATAGAAAGGATAAGGATGAATAAGGATAAACGAATAATAATAAGGATGGATAGGGATAAACGAAGAGAGAGAGAGAGAGAGAGGGATCACGCAAACGTGTGGAAGCAAATATGGAAAAGATTACGGAAATTATGAAGTAATATTTTGGAAAACGTATCACAAAAACAATCGGTTATGAAATTTTTTGCTCTTTACTAGAATTCTGAGATTGAGTTTCTGGCTAAATAAGTGTTGTTACAATATATATATATATATATATATATATATATATATATATATATATATATATATATATATATATATATATGTATATATATATATACACATATATATATTTATATTTATATAGCTATATCTTTATCTCAATCTCTATCTACATCTACAAAAGCAAAATGACAAAAAATAAAAATAAAAATAATAAAAAAGATAAAAAAAAATAATCTCTTCAAAACAAATAACATTTCTTAATTAAGCATTAAAGTTATTTAAAAAAAATCGCTTTTAAGCTTCGTGGAATCGTTTATCAACACGATTTTCCTTTTTCCCCTTATTCTTTCGAGGTCATTCGTCTCCTTATTCGTTGACGCTTTGATCTATATTCCGTGAGAAAAAATGAAAACTTTTCGTTGCCTTAGATGTCCGCTGCCTCTTTTCTCGATCTTTTTCTTCTCTGTTGGGTAGTGTTTATTTTTTTTCTTTTTTCTTCGTGTTTTCTTCTATTTTTTCTTGTTTTCTTCTTTTTTCTCCTTGTTTTCTTCTATTTCTTCTATTTTCTTCTTTTTTATTCTTGTTTCTTCTATTTCTTCTATTTTCTTTTTTTTCTCCTTGTTTTCTTCTATTTCTTCTATTTTCTTCTTTTTTCTCCTTTTTCTTCTTATTATCTTCTCTTTTCTTCTTTTTCTTCTTGTTTCTTCTTTTTCTTCTTTTCTTCTTTTTTCTTTTTATTTCCTTCAATTTTCTTCTATTTTCTTTTCCTTTCTGTTCCCCTCCACTTTTTTTTTTTTTTCTTTTCTCTCTTCTATTCGAGGAAATCAGTGGTGTTTTTGCCAAGCTTGTGGGCGTAACTTTGTGCTTATTATTATTATTATTATTATTATTTTTTTATTATTATTATTGTTTTTTTTTGCCTTGTGCTATTGTTGTTGTTATTTTATTTATTTATTTATTTATTTTTTGTTATGCTATACAGAGTTTGATTTTTTTTCCGTTGTTGTTGTTTATGTGTTTGTCATTGTTTGTTTTGGTCGTTTTATCGTTGTTGTTGTTATTGTTATTGTCACTTCCCTTTGTTATCTTCTTCTTCTTCTTGCTTCCTCTTTTACCTTTTCTCCTCCTCCTCCTCCTCCTCCTCCTCTCCTTCCTCCTCCTCTTCCTCCTCCTCTTCCTCCTCCTCTTCCTCCTCCTCTTCTTCTTCCTCCTCCTCCTCTTCCTCCTCCTCTTCCTCCTCCTCTTCCTCCTCCTCCCCCCCCTCCTCCTCCTCCCTCCTCTCCTCCTTCTCCTCCTCCTCCTCCTCCTCCCCTCCTCCTCCTCCTCCTTCCTCCTCCTCCTCCACCTCCTCCTCCTCCTCCTCCTCCTCCTCCTCCTCCTTCTCCTCCTCCTCCTCCTCCTCCTCCTCCTCCTCCTCCCCTACCCCCTTCCTCCTCCTCCTCCTTCTCCTCCTCCTCCCTCCTCCTCCTCCTCCTCCTCCTCCTCCCTCCTCCCCTCCTCCCTCCCCCTCCTCCTCCTCCCCCTCCCCCTCCCCCTCCTCCTCCCGTGCTTTACCCCACTTAATCCTTCGCCCCCCCCCCCCCCGCCTGTCATTGAAGTCAAATACTTCTCGTAGAACACAGATCTCTCCTCCTTTCTCCTCTTTTTACTCTTTCTCCTCCCTTCTCTCCTTCCCTCCTCTCTCCCGCTTCACTCTTGTTGACGTTTTTCTTGTTTCTCTTCTCCCCCTTTCTCTCTTTCTTTTCTCTTACCTGCTTCTATCTCCTTTTCCGTTTCGTTTTTTTTTTAGTTCTCCTTCTCCTTCTCTTTATTACAGCTCGCTTTCTCCTTCTCCGTCTTTTAGTTCTTCTTCTTCTTATTATTATTATTCATCTTCTTTATCCTCTTCTTCTTCTTCTTCTTCTTCTTCTTCTTCCTTTTTCATCTTCTTCTTCTTTTTCATCTTCTTTTTCTTTTTCCTTTTCTCTTTCTTTTTCTCTTTTTTCTTCTTTTTCATCGTCGTCTTTGTCCTCTTTTTCTTTTTCTTCTTTTTTCCTTCTCCTCGTCTTTTCTCCCCCCCCCCCCCCCAGTTACACGTCAGTGTGGAAGATAATGTTTTTTTCCAATTACTTCTCTCTCTTGCTTCTTCTTTTTAATTATCCTTCTCCCTTTCTCCTTTCTTCTTTTCTCTTTCCAGCTTCGAGGTCTCCTTCTCTCTCTCCTTTATCTAGCTTTCCTTTTCTCTCTTCTCTGACTAGAAATCCTTCTTCTTCTGCTTCTCCTTCCTCTCTTTCTCCTCGCTTCCTCTCTTCGCTCGTTTCTTCTTCTCTCTCTTCCTCCTTTCTCCCTCTCTCTTCCTCCTTCTCTCCCTCTCTCTTCTTCTTTATCCTTCTTCTTCTCACCCTCTCTCTATTTCTTTATCTTACTTCTCCTTTCCTCCCCTCTCTTCGTCCATCTCTTCTTCTCCTCCTTCTCTTCATCCCCTCTCTCCTTTTTTCTCCTCCTCCTCCTCCCCCTCCCCTCTCTCTCCTTCTCTCTCCCCCTTCCCCTCCCCCCCCTCCCCCTCCCTCTCCCCCTCCCCCTCCCCTCTCTCTCCCTC
>NC_051411.1:33373894-33381394 GCF_015228065.2 Penaeus monodon
TTATTATTATTACTATTATTATTATTACTATTATTATTACTGTTATTATTATTACTATTATTATCATTATTATCATTATTATCATTATCATCGTTATCATCATTATCATCAATATCATCATTATCATCATTATCATTATTATTATTATTATTATTATAAAAATTTCTTTAGATCTGCTAATTAAAATCAAACACCGAGTCACTACCAGCGACCTAGGGTGATTGAAGTTTGAGACCATGGAACATTAACAAAAATATACAAATATATGCAGAACAATTACAAATTAAAACATTCAGTCAAGTCAATTCACGAACACAAAAATACTTCAGATCGATAAGACTCTTCTGAGAACATGTGCTGTGCTGTTTAAAAGTATTTTTTTGACTTCTAATTTTGGATTTCCCGGTATTTGTTCAAGAGACTTATCAGTACCTTTCTTTATAAGGCCAAGTGCTCCAATAACAACAGGCAAAGTTTTGATTTTTAAATGCCACATCTTTTCCACCTGTATTTCCAGGTGTTTATACTTTGATATCTTCTCGAACACTTTCACTGAGACGTTTCTGTCTGAAGGGATGCTCATGTCTATAAACAGGCAAGTGTTGTTTATTTTGTCCTTGATGACGATATCTGGACGATTCGCCTGTATAGTACGATCTGTGTGAATTGGAAAGTCCCACAAGATTGTAGCATCTTTACCTTCAGTAACTGGTTCTGGATGGTGTTCGTACCATTTATCTTGCGTTCCGATAGAAAAGTGCTTGCAGATCTTCCAATGCAGGTACTTGCCCACTCTGTCATGGCGATTTTTGTACTCATTCGGTATTAATATTGAGCAACCAGACACAAGGTGATCAATCATCTCAGCCTTGTCTTCACAAAACCTACACTTTGGGTCAGTGCCATTGTGCAAGATGTTAGCTTGATCGTTTCTGGTAAACAAACTTTGATCTTGGGCTGCAAGAATAAAACGCTCCGTTTCCCCTTTAAGTCCAGAGCTTCTAAGCCACTGATGGGTCGCGGTTTCATCTACATCAGCGTGTTTGCTTCGAGCTGCAAACTGTCCGTGGAGAAGTTTTTCATGCCACCTAGATTTTCTTGTCCGACCTTCTTCGCTTTTTGTTTTCTGTGTTTAGCAGCCAATGTTGGCTGCTAAACATAGAAAACATAGAATACTATTATTATTATTATTATTATTATTATTATTATTATTATTTTATTATTATTATTATTTTATCATCATTGCTATCATTATTATTCACTATAGTATTAGTATAACGGCAGAAAAAGAAAGAGAAACAAAATGATAATAAAATAAAATGAAATAAGCAATATTGGTTGGTATTGCACATGCAACTTGCACAATTACAAGTCGATGCCATCAAGGCAGCAAGTAGTCCTATTTGTAAAGGTTAAATTCCCTCCCATTACGCAAACGGTGTGTCCAACTTTTCTTTCGGATAGGTCCGGATACGCGAATATATATCCGCTCTCCTCTGCTGGGCATTAATCTACCCCGAAAAAAAGAAAAGGATTTTTTTTTTCTTCTTTTTTTTTACGAGGGAGCTGGGTGGTAGGAGGTTAGGGGAGGGGAGGGGGGTGATGGATCGAGGTGGGGTAAGGGGGGGAGGGGGAAGAGGGAAGAGGGAGAGAAGGGATGGGGTGGGGAAAAAGAGAGGTGAGAGGAAGAAGGAATGAGGGGAGGAGAGAGGAAGAGGGGATGGAGAGAGGAAGAGAGGAAGGAGAGAGAAGAGGGAAAGGAGAGAGAAGAGGGGAAGGAGAGAGAAGAGGGGAAGGAGAGAGAAGAGGGGAAAGGGAAGAGGAAAGGCGAGAGAGGGTCGAGGAGAAAGGGAAGATAGAGAAAAGAGAGGAGAGAGCAGAGAAAAAAACACGATAAAAGAAAGGGAAAAGGGTAGAAAGGAGAGAGTCGAGGAGAAAGAGAAGATAGAGAAAAGAGGAGAGAGGTGAGAGAGGAGAGGGAAGACGGATAAAAGAGAAGGGAAAGGAAAGACGGGAGAGGGTCGAGGAGAAATGGAAGATAGAGAAAAGAGGGGAGATGGGAGAGAGAAGACGGATAAAGGAGGGAAGGAAATAGAAGAAAAGAGGAGAGGAGAGGAGGTGGGAGAGGAGACAAACGGAGGGAGAGAAGAGAATAATAAAAAAAAAAACAGTAATTTGGACTGATTAAAGTTTTGCTAAATTTCCTCTGTTATTTCGGATTCAGTTAGATCAGATAAAGTCTTTGCTGTTGTTGTTACTTACTTTCTATTTGTTATTACTATCCGCTGTTGTATATATATTTTCAAGCCTTTGTTAATGCAATTATGTTTATAGTTATTCGATTTTTTTCCTCCGTCCCTCACTGTCAAAAGCAAACCCTCATAAAATAGAGAAAATCAAACAAACAAACAACCAATCAAGTAAACAAAACAAAACAAACACGCCGTTGCAGTCATCTCCTGCAATATCCCCGCAAATTGCAAAGTCTTCCCGGAGAGGCCCCACGTCGAGGATGGACTCGTGTGTTCCTCTTGAAGACAATTTCTAGGCGACGAGTGAAGCTTGCGAGACGGAAACCTCCCTCGGTCACGAGCCGAGGTTTCACGCTCGTGTGGCCACAGATAACAATGGAGCGCCGCCACATACGTCAAGAGTTTATTTGTGTGGGTGTGTGTATATATATATATATATATATATATATATATATATATATATATATATATATATATACATACAACACACACACACACACACACACACACACACACACACACACACACACACACACACACACACACACACACACACACACACACACACACACACACACACACACACATACACACACACACACACACACACACACACACACACACATTGTAAACGTGGATTATAAGAACGTTAGTTGTGCAGACATGGTAGAGTCTGGCAGGATGCAGCAAAGTTGGATGACGGAGTAGCAGACGCCTTGGTAAACTTGGTGGTTTTATTGGCGAGAGAGAGAGAGAGAGAGAGACAGCTGACGGACACAGGTTCTGTCAGGTCAAGATGCTATAGTCTGTGTAGTCCTTTTTTTGAGATTAAACAGTATATCGGTAAAGGACCGTGCACGTGAAAGGAAGCTGGAGGGGAAGGATGCCCCCAGAGTGACGTCACTTATATATTTTATCTATATATCTACATGTGGTACGTCTGCTAGGCTGCTGGGAGGAGGGTCGAGTATATGTGGATTGATATTATTATATAAGATGGTGAAATATGTTCATAGTGTTATATGTACGGTAAAGGAAATGGGTAAACGTGTGTCGAAACAGTAGTAGTGTATGTAAAGATCTTACATATGGGTAGCGCGCGACTCTTGGTTTGCGTGACTAGGCATAAGAAGATGGTAGTTTGGCTTTGATCGTAAATGATAGATAATATAAAGTACGGTATCATGTGAGAGCCTCACACACACACACACACACACACACACACACACACACACACACACACACACACACACACACACACACACACACACACACACACACACACACACACACACAAAACACACACACACACACACAGACACACACACACACACACACACACACACAAACACACAAACACACACAACACACACACACACACACACACACACACCAAAGCAGTATTTGGCGCCATGTATCACGTTGTCGAGCTTTGTCCCAGAGACTAAGACCTTCCTAATGTGCCTTTACGGATTGCATGTCCGAGGAATTTGAGTTGTGCTCGGATCAATTTTCGAAGCTCGCGTCCCTGTCCGACTCTTCTAAGGATCTCCTTGGACACTAGGTCGGTCTCAGGGCTGCGCAACATTTTGTGGCCACATTACTGCGGCCTTTATGTTGCACCGAGTTTCAGTCGCCAGGACTCGCAACCATATAGGGGAGTCGACCATACAAAGGTTTTAACGAGTGTGATTTTTATTTGCATTGAGGGCTTGCAGTTTGTTAGGATGTTCCGGAGTTTGGAGAATGCATAATTTGCTAGTCCGATTTCCTTCTTGCAACGAGCATCTGAGGTGACAAGATCTCTTAAATAAAAGAAGGAGGAGACCTGTTGGATTTTTATTTCTCCTTGTTTCAATGGACATGGTGGGGCCTCTGACTTCGAAACTGCCATGCTTCCATAACCGTATCAAAAAGTTTTTGGAAGTCATTTACAGATGTGGCCATGGGAACTGTATCATCTTCATAACGAAGGTTGTTGATCTTACAACAATTGATAACGATTCCCTCCTGACGATCTTCAATCTCCCGCAGGATAACTTCATAGTATAAATTGAAGAGGTCAGGTAACCTACATAACATTGTCGGACACCTCGCTCGATGGGGAACCAGTTAGTTGTTCCATCGGATTGGCGGACTGCGGCAAGTTGATCTTGGTAGACTGACTGAATTAGTCTCATATCTTTGCCATCTATTCGGATATTTGCGAGGATTCTGAACAGTTTTAAAGACTTTTTTTTTTTTTTTTTTTTTTTTTGCTGATTGGATGGCTCTCTCGGCAAGCATTCCCATAGCGTTCCCTGTACTTTTATCCTCCATAAACCAAACTGGGTCTCTGGTATTTCGGGTAGGAATTGTCTTCTCATTCTCTGTGGGATGATTTTCAGTAGAATTTAAATGATATGAGACATTGTGAGTTGTGAGCACTCAAGTGTTCCTGGGACCTTCGGTAGGGCAATACTGAATACTGATTTCATCATTTCTTTAGGTAACTTGCCTGATTCATAGATATCATTTAGAAAGTTCCAAATGAGATCAATTTTTTTACTCCTAAGGCCCCTGGTGGGCCAGATGTGACAGCTTACAAGACTAGATCTTCTGGCTCTTGCTCATCATCAAAAGTTCTTTGAACATATTCTTCCCAACGAGCCCTGACCTCCTCGGCCTCGTGGAGAATGCGTCTGTCTTGCTGCTTTGATGCAATTTTAGGAGGAAAAGGATCGCTGACCAGTGATCTCTCTTATCCTTTAGAACATCTCTTTGGGATTACTGCTGAGGTTCTTAACTTCTCCTGCAGCCACTTTTTGGGCTTTCTTACATTCTTTTTGGTAAAGATTGTTGACTAGTTCATATTGCACGGTGTTCTGGTTTGAAACTTACCGTTTTCATAGCAGGTGTTTGAGCTCTGGATGCAACGTGCTTGATGAGAGCTTTTCAATTGTCCGGATTGTCTTAACAGCTGCTGCTTGGGTATTCTCAGTGAAGGCACCAAAGCGATAGTTAGATTGTTAGAAGCCTCTGGTAGATAAAAAAAAATATATATATATATACATTTTATGTTATATAAATTGTATATGTATTATATTATATATATTATATAAATATGTGTGTGTGTGTGTGTGTGTGTGTGTGTGTGTGTGTGTGTGTGTGTGTGTGTGTGTGTGTGTGTGTGTGTGTGTGTGTGTGTGTGTGTGTGTGTGTGTGTGTGTGTGTGTGTGTGTGTGTGTGTTTGTGTGTGTGTATATATATATATTACATATAGATATATGTGTGTATATATATATATATATATATATATATATATATTTATTTATATATATATATATGTATGTATATATAATATATATATGTATATGTTTATATAAGTGCTGGTCCCAAGCCCGGATAAATAGAGAGAATGATTACCTAAAAGGTACCACCGGCACTTTCCGTGGAAAGGAACTGGGGACCCTACCACGTACTCACTCCAAGAGCATCACAACATGAAAACTACAATTAAGTATCATGCTGTGACCACGGCGGCTCAGACATGAACCTACCGTTTAAAAAAAAAAAAAAAATGTTTACATATATATGGGCTGCGGTGGAAGAGTGGTTAGAGCATCGGACTCAAGACTGTCACGACGGCAATCTGCGTTCGAGGGTTCGAGTCACCGGCCGGTGCGTTGTTCCACTGGGCAAGGAACTTCACCTCGATTGCCTACCTAGCCACTGGGTGGGCAAGCCAGCCCAAGTCAGTGCTGGCCCCAAGCCCGGATAAAATAGAGAGAATGATTACCTAAAAGGTAACACCGGCACTCTCCGTGGAAAGGAACTTTGGACCCTACCACGTACTCACTCCAATATCATCACAACATGAAAACTACAATTAAGTATCATGCTGTGACCACGGCGGCTCAAACATGAACCTAACGTTTAAAAAAAAATGTATGTATATATATAATATTATATATATATATATATATATATATATATATATATATATATATATATATATATATATATATATATATATGTATATATATATATAAAACTTCCCCGCAGATAAAAGTTAGAAAGAACACTCCAAAACCCATCAACGCCATCTATTGGTCGGAAGATCATAAATGATAAGGCCAACTCGGAGCCTCCAATCTCCATCGCCAATGACCCGGAGGCCAAAGGAGCCAGCGGGGGGGCGGGGGAGGGGGGAGGGGAGGAGGTGGAGATAAAGACGAAGAAACGGAATCCTGATGAAGAATTCCAAGGTACATAATTCTTTAAAAGAAATTCCTTTTTTCTTTCTTTTAATGAGGCTTGTGTCCTGAGTGCCGACGAGGTAGTGTTGCTGAGTCGGACATTGATATGGCGCGTGGGGGAGGGGAGGAAATTGGGGGTGGATTGGTGGAGGTGGAGGTGGTGGTGGAGGTGGTGGTGGAGGAGAAGAGGAGAGGTGGTGGTGGGGATGGGGGTGTTGGTGGAGGTGGAGGTGGTGGAGAAGAGAAGGAGAGGTGGTGGTGGAGGAGAAGAGAAGGAGAGGAGGTGGTGGAAGTGGAGATGTTGATGGAGGAAGAGGGAAAGAGAGATCCTTGTGGAGTTGGTGTTAGAGGTGGTGAAGGAAAAAGGGAAGGAGTGGTGGAGATGGTGTTGGAGGTGATTGTGGAAGGGAAGGGGGAGAGATGCAGACGGAGATAATGGTGGAGGTAGAGGTGGAGGAGGAATTATAAATGGAGGTGAAAGAAGAGGAGTAGGAAGGAGTAAAAGTGGAAGAGACTAGAAAAGAAAATGGAGTTAGCAAGGAAGTGGATAGAGAAGTGGAAAGAAAGGAAAAATATAAGGAGAAAAGATAGTTATAGAAAGAAAAAAAATAGACCGAGGGCGAGAGAGAGAGAGAGAGAGAGAGAGAGAGAGAGAAGAGAAAGAGAGAGAGAGAGAGAGAAAGCAAACAAACACAGCAACTGCTCACCCCTCCTAATATAGACGAATAAATAAAATAGCGAAATAATAATGATAATAATGATAAAAAAAAACTCACAAAGGATCTAAAGTGGACAGCCTTCACACATTGTGTAAGATAACAAGCCAAGATAAGAGGAGATAACCTCTTGACCTTTGTACGATTTTGTGAAATATATTTTTGGAAATATATTTTTGGGTTTGGTTTTTATATTCTTATATGCAGAAGGTGAGATAATTTGGACGATAAGATTAGATAAATGGAATTTTAAAAAGGGGAGGAGGTGAGTGAGGAAGGTAAAGAGAGAAAGCG
>NC_051411.1:33391394-33401394 GCF_015228065.2 Penaeus monodon
ACTTCTGACTTCAGAATTGGTGGACCAGATGTTCATCGTCAAAAAGTTCTTGGAATATATTCTTCCCAACGAGCACTGACATCCTCGGCCTCGTGGAGAATGCGGCCGTCTGCTGCTTTGATGCAATTTGAGGAGGAAAAGGATCGTTGACTAGTGATCTCTCTTATCCTTTAGAACATCTCTTTGGGATTACTACTGAGGTTCTTAACTTCATCATATTTCACCTGCAGCCACTTTTTTTTTGGCTTTCATACATTCTTTTTGGTAAAGATTGTTGACTAGTTCATATTGCACGGTGTTGTTTTGAAGCTTGCCTTTTTCGTAGCAGGTCTTTGAGCTCTGCGGGGAACAAGCTTAACGAGGGCTTCTTTTCTACTGCCCGGATTGTCTTAACAGCTGCTGCTTGGATGTTCTCATTGAAGGCACCAAAATGATGGTGAATGTCTTTGTTAGAAGCCTCTAGTAGATCTTCAAAAAAAAAAAAAAAAAAATGTTTTCACGTATCTCTTGATTGGTCTGTAATGCACTGAGTTCAAAACTGGGGGCAATTTTCTGAGGGACAATCTAAATTTTATTATCGCTGGATTATCATCTGAATTTGCGTCTGCAGCCGGATATGCTCGGATTTTTTTTTATTGTGTTTCGGTATCTTGAAATAATTATAACATAGTCGATTTGGTTTCTGGCTCTATCACCAGGACAAATCCATGTATATCGTCATCTGGGGTTTACATTAAACCAGGTCTTTGTGATGACTAGATTTTTCTCCTTACACCAGCCTATAAGTTTATCTCCGTTCTCCCAGACCGTGCGGTCCAATAGTGTTCCCATCTCTTTCTGAGCCAAATTTAGCATTAAAGTCCCCCATGACAATCATATTTTCATTTAATTTACAAGATAAGAATGATTCATCGAGAGAACTGTAGAAGCTGTTAATTTGTTGGTCGATAGAATCCACAGTGGAAGCTTGTGCTATGTTGTCTACATTTACAGAACTATCTTTTTATCTTAACTAGAAACATGCGGTCGTGTTTGGGCCAGAACGTTAGAATGGATTTTGATCTTTTTTTTATCCAAGAACAGAGCCACTCCATTTTTATGATCTCACTTCGCACAAACCTAAGCTTTGTATATTCATGCTTTCCATCTCGTGGAGAATCTTGTCCAATTTTCCTGTTTAATATAAATTTCTAATGTTCCATATTCCGATCTTGGATAGTTATGATCTAAATCTCTTAGCTGATATAATGCTTATTAGTTGATTTGCAGTTGCAGGATAAAGATCGGAGCATCCCTCCATTTGAATGCTTCTGCCGGGTGCGGATTTTACTAGACACTCTTGTAATGCCCCGTTTACGCCGTTCTGTTTATTCTCGTAGATTTTAAAACGTGACATTATGAGGATGACTGGGTCCTTACACTGGGGTGGCTGACCCATGATCTTTCCCCAGGGGAGTAGTTGATTAGGTAGTATTTGTTGGTGTTTTTTAACCCATAATCGTATCTACGAAAAACTTACCTCTCACTACCGTATTTAGGTTTGATTTGCCCATTATACACACACACACACACACACACACACACACACACACACACACACACACACACACACACACACACACACACACATATATATATATATATACATATATATTTACATATATACATATATATACATATATAGTTGTAGTTGTATACAGCAGAAGAGAAAGTGACAGCGAGAGTACAAGAAAGCGAAATCTGACCTGGAGACAGAGCGACAATTGTTAATCTGCCCCCTCCCCCCCTCGCCTCAGTCTTTGATGTGCTACGCTAAGGCCGCGTCGCTCCTCAAGACGCTCCGAGTTATGCACAAGTTCCCTCGACCTCAAAGCAGACGCGCGACTTGCAGCGGCGGCGAGGCATTGTCGGAAAGTTCGAGATTATTAAATATTCATCTGAGAGAGCGCGGAGTGGGGGGGGGGGGAGGGAGAGGTGGAGATAGAGAGATGCTGTGGAGAGGGAGGGTGGGTTATGGGAGAGAGGGAGAGAGAGATGGTCTTTTTTGTATTTATTTTTTATTTTTTTTTTAATCTATTTATTTTTATTTATATATTTATCTATTTATTTTATTTATTTATTTATTTATTTTTATTATTTCACTGGGTGTTCTTCTTTTTTTTTGTTTCTTCTCGAGTATTTACGGAGTTTCGCGGGTTTTCCCTCCAATTTCTTTTCGAGTCTCCTCGGGTTTTCTCGGGTTTTCTCGGAATTCCTCGGATTTGATTTCTCTTCGGGTTTTCTCGGAATTCCTCGGATTTGCTCGATTCTCTTCGTTTTATTTTCGGAATTCCTCGGATTTGCTCGAATTCTTTGGATTATTATTATTATTATTATTATTATTATCATTTATTTTTGTTTGTTTTTCGTTTATTGTACACACTTGTACAATAAAAAGTAATAAATAAATAAATAAATAAAAACAAATAAAATAAATGAAAATGCGCTACAGAACCAGAACGAAGAAATAGAAAAAGAGAATTACAAAAGGAAAAAGGGGCCGATAAAAAGGAAAAAAAAGGAAGAAGGGGAAGAAGAGAACGATAAAGAATGAGAAGTAAAAGAAATTTGATAAACTAAACAAAGAGAAGAGAAATGAAAAATAAAAGAGTTGAAAGGAGAAATACAAAGAAACATGATAAGAAAGGTGAAGAAGAAGACTAAAAAGAGAAGGAAGGAAGATGACGAGAAAATGAAAGAATGAACGAAAGAAAAGAAAAAAAAGAGGATACGAAAGAAACAGAAAATAGAAATAAAGCATAAGAAAAAAATAACCAAATAAATAAGTAGATAAATAAATAAGACAAAAAGGGAAAAATGAGGCGAAAATAAAATAAAAAAGATAGAAAGAAAAGAAAGAAAAAAAAGACACACGAAAGGGAGACGAAGAAGAAACGCCGATGAGAAGAGAGGAGCCACAGAGACAGAAAAGAAGACGCGAAAGAGAGACAGAGAAAACGCCAAGGAGAAGAGAGGAGCCACAGAGACAGAAAAGAAGACGCGAAAGAGAGACATAGAGAAAACGCCAAGGAGAAGAGAGGAGCCACAGAGCAATATCCGATGGCAACCGAAGTGCCATCCTGGTCGCCGGTGAGACGCAGTGCCATTGTCGCTTTGCAATATCCTTGGCTGGTGTTGCTTGCATTGTTTCCTTTGCAGTTGCACAGAGGATGTCGCGCGGAAATTTTGATCATGCTGGCCTATTGCATGCTGAAGGGGGGGAGGGGAGGGGAGGGGTAGGGGGGTTATACAATGTTTTTTTGTTTTTGTTTATTTGTTGTTGTTTTTTCTCTTCTGTTTTTTTTTCTTTATTTTATCTTTTCTTTATTTTTCATTTACTTATTTTTTTTTAAATTTCTCTATTTATTTTCTTAATAATGTTTGGTGGTGATAATGATGGTAATGGTAATGATGATGATATTTGTAATGGTGATGGTAATGATAGCAGTGATAATGATAATGATAGTGATAATGATAATAATAATTATAAAAATGATACTGCTACTACTACTACTACTGCTAATGATAGTAATAATAATGATAATAATAATAGTGAGGATGATGATGATGAGGATGAAGATGAGGATGATGATGATGATGGGGATGATGAGGATGATGATGATGAGGATGGGGATGATGAGGATGAGGATAATGATAATAATAAAGGGGGATCGATGAGCAGAAAGGAGGGAGGGAGGGAGAGGGGGAGGAGAGAAAAGGAAAATGGGGGGAGGGAGAGGGAGAGAGGGAGGGGGGAGAGAGGGAGAGGGTAAGGGAGCGAAGGAAGAGGGGGGAGGGGGAAGATACCGGACTTAAAGTAGGAGGAAAGGTGTGAATTTAATGAAGATTTAGGAGGAAAGGAAGAACGAATGGTAGATGGAGAGAGAAAGGAAAAAAAAGGAGAGAAAGGGAAATAGATAGAAGGAGGAGGGTGAAAGAGGGAGATAGGAGGAGAGAAGAGGAGAAAGAGGGGAGGGTAAGAGGAAGAGGAAGAGGGAAGGGAGAGATGAAGGAGAGGAGTGAGGAAAGGAAAGATTATTTATTTTTATTATTATTATTATTATTATTATTATTATTATTATTATTATTATTATTATTATTACTATTACTATTACTATTATTATTATTATTATTATTATTGACTTAATAATGACAATGATAATGATAAGAACAAAAATAACATTTACGATTATGATAATGGTTTTAATGATAATGGTAGTGAAAGTGACAATTATCGTTGTTATTATTATTGTTTTTTTCATCGATTTGTTTTTTGTCTCTTTATTCTTTACCTGTTTACTTGTTTGAATTTCTCTCTCTTCACTTACCTATTTCTTTTCCTTCCCTCTCCTTCCCTCTTTCCTCTCTTCTCGTCCCCCCTTCCCCTTTCCTTTGTTCCTTCCCTGCAGTTTCTTTCCTTTCTTCCTATCCGTTCCATTTCCTCCCTCTCTTCTTTCCCTCCTTCTTTCCTTTTCTCCTTTCCTCCCTCATATTCTTTTTTCGTTCCTCTCTTCATATGTCTCTTTCTGTCTCCTTGTGTGTCTGCATCTATCTCTCCCTCCCTCCCTCCCTCCTCCTTCCCTCCCTCCTTTTATCTCTCCCTGCCTCCCTTCCTCTCTCCCTCCTTCCCTCCCATATTCTCTCCCTCCCTTCCCTCCTGCCTCCCTTTCTACCCCCTCCCTCTCTGTTTCCCTCCTCCATCCTTTCTCCTTCCCTCCCTTCCTCTCTTCTTTCCTTCCTTTTCTCCCTCCCTCCTCCTCCCCCTGCCATCCCTCCCTCCCTCTCTCCCTGTTCCATTAGCGAATTTTCACATGGATCATTCTTTCATAAATCTTTCTTGGAGCAAAATACGATCATGAATCGCTTTCAACCTCCCTTCTTTCTCTTTCTCTCTTTCTTTCTGTCTGTTTCTCTTTCTCTCTTTCTGTCTGTCTGTTTCTCTTTCTTTCTGTCTGTTTCTCTTTCTCTCTTTCTGTCTGTCTGTTTCTCTTTTCTCTGTCTGTCTGTCTGTCTGTCTGTCTGTCTGTCTGATCTCTCTCTCTCTCTCTCTCTCTCTCTCTCTCTCTCTCTCTCTCTCTCTCTCTCTCTTCTCTCTCTCTCTCTCTCTCTCGCTCTCTCTCCCTCTCTCCCTCTCTCCCTCTCCTCTCCTCTCTCTCTCTCTCTCTCTCTCTCTCTCTCTCATGGCAAATTCACTTCCGTGGACGTGATTATCTGCCTAATGATGTTTAAGAGTTCAAAAGCGCTTTTTTGAAGCAGAGACAAAGTGGACGAGCGTGATGGAAACGGCTTAATAAACTGCTTTTGCACATGACCAAGCACACGTACACAGACCTACGTACATGCGTGTACACAGGTACATCCATTCGCATACACATAGAAGTACATATACATTCATACATATATACATTTACATTCACACACACGCACGCACGCACTCACGCACGCACGCACTCACGCACGCATGCACGCACGACCGCATGCATGCGTGCATGCACACACACACACACACACACACACACACACACACACACACACACACACACACACACACACACACACACACACACACACACGTGCACAATAATGGAAATATATATATCAGTTAGAATATAAGATAACCGTTTATGAATATAAGAAACAGAAGGAAAGTAAAAATGGATAAAAGTTGAGATAAAGAGAATATGATTGAGAAAATATTCCGGGAGGAAATTGGATTCACAGTGAGACAAATGTTGGCTTTTCTTTAGATGTTATTCGAAGCAAGAAAATTGGGAAAATATTCTCTCTCTCTCTCTCTCTCTCTCTCTCTCTCTCTCTCTCTCTCTCTCTCTCTCTCTCTCTTCTCTCTCTCTCTATATATATATATATATATATATATATTTATATATATATCTATCTATCTTTTTATCTCTCTCTATATATATACTTTTAAATCTATCTCCTTCTTCTCTTCTCTTTTCATCTCTTCTCTTTCTTCTCTTCTCTTTTCATCTCTTCTCTTTCTCCTTCTTTCGTCTTTATGTTATTATTATCATCATTATATTTACGAGTAATGTCTTAAATTTGTCCCCGAATCTAATTTGGTTTCCGGCGCGTCTCAGGAAGGACAGTCATCGGCGCCCCTTCTTGTGTTTGGTATTTACAGTCGGGGTTATAAAGTCTAAAATTGCTTGGCCTTGTGCGAGTTTGCGTTTATGTAGTTCCTTGAGATCACACAAACACAGATAGACATACGCATATAGACATGTGGACATGTACACCCACGTACATGCGCTCGCACACGCACACGATTTCTCTCTCTCTTTCTCTCTCTCTCTCTCTCTCTCTCTTTCTCTCTTTCTCTTTCTCTTTCTCTCTCTCTTTCTCTTTCTCTTTTCTCTTTCCTCTCTCTCTCTCTCTCTCTCTCTCTCTCTCTCTCTCTCTCTTTCTCATACGCGTACTTAGTTTATTGTAATTCACACTATTTTGATAATTTACGTATATCTTCATCCATGATGTACTGAGAATCTTTACTTCTAGAAATAACGAATAAATAACAAAAAAAAAAAAAAAGAAATACAAACCAAATAAAACAAAGACAATAATCCAAACTAACAAAATCAACGAAACAGAGACAACAATCCAAGCGAACAAAGACAACAAACAGCAAACAAATCAATCCAAATCAACAATCCTCTCTACCCCATTTCGTTCTCCTCCTTCCAGGTCGCAGCGGCCTCCCGAAGCAGTCGCGGCCGAAGCTAACATGAGGGTTGACGCGGGCCTCTTGCTTCTCCTGCTGGTGCTCCCCGCCCTGGCCATCGGCGGCAGGGCAGGCGCCTCCGGGAGGGAGAGGGGAGGGAGAGGCAGGGGGGGCCGGGGGGGCAAGGGCAAGGACCGGAAGGACAAGAACCTCGAAGGTGGAACGGCGACGAAGGTGGAGGAGGAGGTGGACGACGGCGAGAAGTGTGACGACAGGGCGCACTTGTCGCTGACGGAGAGGACGCAGAGCGCTCAGGTAAGAGGAGGGGGGGGAGGAGCTTGAAGGAAGGGGGAGGAGCTTGAAGGAAGGGGGGGAGCTTGAAGGAAGGAGGGGGAGCTAGAAGGAAAGGGGGAGGAGCTTGAAGGAAGAGGGAGGAGCTTGAAGGAAGGGGGAGGAGCTTGAAGGAAGGGGGGAAGCTTGAAGGAAGGGGGAGGAGCTTGAAGGAAGGGGGAGGAGCTTGAAGGAAGGGGAGGAGCTTGAAGGAAGGGGGAGGAGCTTGAAGGAAGGGGGAGGAGCTTGAAGGAAGGGGGAGGAGCTTAAGGAAGGGGGAGGGGGAGGAGCTTGAAGGAGAGGGGGAGAAGCTAGAAGGAAAGGGGGAGAGGAGCTTGAAGGAAGGGGGAGGAGCTTGAAGGAGGAGGGGGGGGGAGCTTGAGGAAGGGGGAGGAGCTTGAAGGAAGAGGACTAGAGGGAGAAAGGGGGAGGAGCTTGAAGGAAGGGGGAGGAGCTTTGAAGGAAGGGGAGGAGCTTTGGAGGAAGGGGAGGAGCTTTGAAGAAGGGAGGCTTGAAGGAGAGAAGAGGACAGGGGGACAGTGAATAGGAAGAGGAGGAGGAGAACATTAAAATAAAAGAGGGGAGGAGCTTTAAGAAGGGAGGAGGGAGAGAGCTTTGAAGGAGGGGGAGGAGCTTGAAGGAGGGGGAGGAGCTTTGAAGGAAGGGAGAGGAGCTTTGAAGGAAGGGAGAGGAGCTTTGAAGGAAGGGGGAGGAGCTTTGGAGGAAGGGGGAGGAGCTTTGAAGGAAGAGATAAGAGGACAAGGGGGACAGAAGAATGAGGGAAAGAGGAGGAGAGGAGAACAATTAAAATAAAAGAGGGGGGGATGTAAGAGGGAGGAAGGGAGAGAGATGGAATAGAGGAGGGAGGGAGGTAGGGGAAGGAGGAAGGGAAAGGAGAAAGGGAAAGGACGGGAGGAAGGAGAGA
Source organism: Penaeus monodon (assembly GCF_015228065.2). Taxonomy (NCBI): domain Eukaryota; kingdom Metazoa; phylum Arthropoda; class Malacostraca; order Decapoda; family Penaeidae; genus Penaeus; species Penaeus monodon. The sequence goes on from NC_051411.1 coordinate 33,399,371, forward strand.
AAGGAGGGAAGGAGTGAGAGGAGGAGGGAAGGAAGGGAGGAAGGAAGGAAGGAGGGAGAGAGAAGGAGGTGAGGAGGGAAGGAGTGAGAAAAGGAGGGTAGGAAGGGAGGAAGGAAGGAAGGAGGGAGAGAGAAGGAGGTGAGGAGGGAAGGAAAAAGTGAGAAAAGGAGGATAAGAAGGAATCAGGGAGGGAGGGAGGGAGGGAGGGAGAGGAGAAGGGTCCATAATGGCGAACACTTTAGGAATGAATGTTTCAAGTTTGATGTGTTTTCCGTATACTCCAGAGACTACTCAAGGGAGGCTATAAATTTCTTTATTCTCCAGAGTAATAAATAGACAAGTATATAAATACTAAACACAAAGATGAGTAATCAACATTATCCTTTTTATATTCAATGCCGTATTTCATTTTGGAACCAATATACATTTTTCCCCATCATTCTATATTACACAATTCAAAACCTAATCTCTTATGCTTGTAAAACTAGCTTCTCAAAACACTACCATTAAAAATCAGTGATATCATTTAAATGTCCCATTCCTCATATATCATTGTTATGTCAACTGTCTTTGAGCGCATAATTGTATTTACTTAACAAGGCATTTGCCAAAAATATTAAAACTACATTTACTTAATTGAGGAAGATAAAAGAGAGAGAGAGAGAGAGAGGGAGGGAGGGAGGAGGAAGGAGGAGAGGGAGAGAGGGAGGGAGGGAGAGAGGGAGAGAGGGAGAGAGGGAGGAGGAGGGAGAGAGGGAGAGAGGGAGAGAGGGAGAGAGGGAGGAGGAGAGAGAGAGAGAGAGAGAGAGAGAGAAGATCGAGAGTAAAAAAAAAATAAATAAATAAAAAAAACACGGCCATTAAAATATAACCAGCGGATATTACGCTTTTTTGACAGGCATGACGTGATGTGAATGATTAAACTGGCTCTGTTCTCTTTTAAAGTGATTGCCGATTTTTGTTCTTAGACTCGAATCGGTTATGTTTGCTTTCAATTTGTAGATGCCTTTGCTTTTGGATTATTTTTCTATCTCCGTTTTCCGGGTTATTATTCGGAGATGATTTATGTACACCTTAAGATAATGGGGAGTGTGCGTGTGTGTGTATGCGTGTGTGTGTGTGTGTGTGTGTGTGGGTGTGTGTGTGTGTGTGTGCGTGTGGGGTTTTTGTGTGTGTTGTGGTGTGTGTGTGTGTGTGTGTGTGTGTGTGGTGTGTGTGTGTGTGTGTGTTGTGTCGTGTGTTGTTGTGTGTAGTGTTTTGTGTGTGTGTGTTGTTGGTGTGTGTGTGTTTGTTGTGCTGTGTGTGCGTGTGTTGAATTGGTCGTCTGGGTATACTTGCACCTCCCCCTCCTTTCTGTTCATCTCTTTCTCTCTATTTTATTTTTCTCTCTTTCGTTTTCTGCCTTTGTTTCTGTCTGTCTGTCTGTCTGTTTGTCTGTCTGTCTGTCTGTCTGTCTGTCTGTCATGTCTGTCTGTCTGTCTGTCCTGATTGTCGTCTGTTCTCTTCTCTCTCCTCTCTCTTCCTCTCTCTCTCTCTGTCTCTCCCTCTCTCTCTCTTCTCTCTCTCTTCTCTTGTCTCTCTCTCTTCTCTTGTCTCTCTCTCTCTCTCTCTCTCCCCCCTTCCCTCCTTCCCTCCCTCCCTCCTTCCTTCCCTTCCCTCTCTCTCTCTTTCACACATCTTTATCAATCTATTCGAAACGCATCTCTCCCCTCTAAATACAATTTATACAACACAGTCTCTCTTGATTATAAAATATTCAATTCCCTTCAGAAGCGTAACATGGGATCGAGATACCAAAGGGAAAACAAAAGACGAGCGGGTGTTGTTGAAACCCAAAAATTATTTCCGGCGGAGGAGGAATTAGCCTCCGAGACTGGCGCTTTGAACCGGGTTAATAAAGTCGATTTTATTTTATTTATTTATTTTTTTTATTGTGTGTGTGTGTTGTGTTTTTCTGGGCGGGTGTTTTTTTTTTTCATTTTTATTTTTGTTTTTGTTTTTTTTTTTGTTTTTTCGGGTTTGTG
>NC_051411.1:33409073-33411573 GCF_015228065.2 Penaeus monodon
ATCATAAAGACAATTTATAACCAAAAATATATAACATTCCAAATTCAGTTATTAAAATTCAACTTTATTGCCTCATTAAAAAAAAAAACGATTCTAATATATAAAAAGGTATATAAAGTATATAAAAGTATATAAAAGTATGAAAGTATATAAAAGTATATATAGTATATATAAAAGTATATAAAAGTATATAAGGTCAAGACAAATTCCATGCTATTATGTATCTCAATTTATACTTTGACAGTGATATAAGGTTAATACAAGTCCTCGCCTTCTGTCAGTGCCATTATTATTACATAACGTTCTCCAATACCTACACACGTGTTGTCATCATTAGCTATTATCGAACATTGTCGTTATTGCTGCGTATTTGCAAGATATTGCAGAGAAATTGACTGGTTATAAGTGATATTGCTTTTACGTTTCACTGTAAAAGGCAGATGTGAAAAAAATGTTATGGTTTATTCATAATTTTATAACGAAGGAGGGGGATAAGAAGAAGGGAATATAAGAGGAAGGAGTCGAAAGATAAGGAGAAAAATAGGAGAAGAGAGAAAAGAGAAGAGATGGGAAAGGTTGTTGTGTTGTTATTGATATTGTTGTTGTTTTTTGTAAAAAAAAAGAAAGAAATAAGAATGAACAAGAGACAGATGGAGGTAGAACTAACTTTTTTATGTTGGAAAATCGCAAAAAAAGGAACCAAAAATATAAACAGAAACAAAAAACAAACAAACAGAGAGTGTTAGAAATCATTACCATTACTTTGTTATTATCTTAATTTTCTTCAAAATTACCTTATCCCTCTGTGTAGATGATAATGAGAACAAGATTAACAGAGAAACGTTTGGTAAAGGCCACAGAAAGAGAGGAAGAGAGAGAAATGAAGATAACGAGGGTCAAGACCAAAAAGAAGACCTTTGGCAAGGGGAAAGTGAACGGTGGATAACGAGGGTAAGAAAGGAATAAGTGAAAAAAAAATATGAGGAGGAGGAGGAGGTAGAGAGAAAGAGAGAGAGAGACTAGGAAAGCGAACGAGCGAGCAAGAGAGACAGAGACAGACACAGACACGGACAGACGGACAGACGGAGAGACAGACAGACGGACAGACAGACAGCAGACAGACAGAGAGGACAGATATATTGAAAGAGAGATAAAGGGAGAGTAGTGAAAGGGAGAGAAAATGAAAATGGTAAAAAGTGAGATAGAGATTAATGAAATATACGGAAACAAAAATATAGAAATCAAGAAATAGAGATAAAGACCTCTGACAGATAAACAAACAGAAAGAGAGAGAGAGAGAGAGAGAGAGAGAGAGAGAGAGAGAGAGAGAGAGAGAGAGAGACAGACAGACAGACAGACAGACAGAGACAGAGACAGAGAGAGAGAGATAGAGAGAGAGAGAGAGAGAGAGAGAGAGAAGAGAGAGAGAGAAAAGATGAGATGAGAGAAAGACGAGAGAGAGAAAAGAGAGAGAAGAAAGAGGAGAGAGAGAAAACAGAGAGAAGAGAAAAGCGAGAGAAAGAGAAAGAGAGAGAGAGAAAGAGAAGAGAGACACAGACAGACACAGAACACAGACACAGACACACAGACACGACACAACACAGAACACACACCACAGACACACACACACACACACACAGACCACAACACTGACACAGACACACACAAAGACACAGACACAGACACGACACACACACAGACACACACCAGACACACACACACAGACACACACACAGACACCCAAAACACACACAGACACAGACACAGACACAACACACACACGACACAGAACACAGACACACACCAGACACCCGACACACACACACACAGACACACACACAGACACACACACAGACACACACACACACACAGACACACACACAGACACACACACAACACACACACAGACACACACACAGTGCCAGAGATATATGAAAAGAACAAACTATACCCCGAGAAGCAAAAGGGAAACGAAGCGATGGAGATAATGCAGACAGGGAGCGTCAGACGAGCATAACTTTTCCTCCAAAAGAATGTCAAACAGAAATTTGCTTTTGATCCAGAAATCTTTTTCGACTCTTATCAGTTCACTGTTATCTCTGTTATCGCGCCTCGGGGCTGTCTTATTCATGCGGGACAAACATACCTTCTCGAGTTATAATAATGATAGATAGATAGATAGACTGATAGGTAGATAGATATATAAGGATAGGTAGGTTGGTATAGAGATAGATAGATATATAGAGATAAGTATATAGATAGATAGATAGAGATAAGTATATAGGTAGATAGATAGAGATAAGTATATAGGTAGATAGATAGAGATAAGTATATAGGTAGATAGATAGAGATAGATAGATAGATAGAAAGATAGATAGATAGAGATAGGTAGGTAGAGAGATCGATAGAGATATATAGGTAGATAGATAAATAGATAAATAAATAGATAGATAAATAGAGATAGGTAGGTAGGTAGAAAGAAAGATAAATAGATACATGA
>NC_051411.1:33425550-33428050 GCF_015228065.2 Penaeus monodon
ATAGTTATCTTTATCTACTTTTTTTTTTAATACTATGTATCTTCGTAATGTTGTTTATTCTTTTTTTCCATCTCGTTATCTCTTTTTTTTCGTCCTTTACATCTTCCAGTTCTTGAGTGAGTAAACACGCACGCATTTCAAACTTCGTCTTTGGTTCTTTATTGACCACTGTGCCGTCTTCTTTTTTTTTCTTCATCTTCCTCTTTCTCCTCATTTTTTGCCTTTAATTTTCTTTTTATTTTCTTGTCTTCCGCCTTTGCCTTCCTTTTCTTTCTTTTTTTTCATGTTCTTTCTTCTTTATTTTTTTTTTTTTTTTTTTATCTCCTCCGCCGCATTCCTCATCTCTTTTTTTTTCCTTTTCGTTTTTCTTTCTCTTACGCTTTTATTATTATTTTTTCTTCTTCTTCGCCTTTCTGCTCCTCCGCCTTTCTTGTCTTCTTCATCTGCTTCATCTCACTATTTTCTCCTCGTCCCCTGCTTACTTATTTTCTTAATTTCTTTTCGTCTTTCTCCTTTTTCCTCTTGTTCTTTCTCCTCTTCCTCCATCATCATATTTTTCTTTTTCATTCGCCTTTTTATTTCTTCCTCTTCTTCTTCTCTTTTTGTTTCTATTACTATTGTTATTGTTATTGTTATTACTATCATTGTTATTATTATCCTCATCATTATTGTTATCATTATCATTATTATTATCATTATTATTATTATCATTATCATTACCATTATCATTATCATTATCATTATCATTATTTTTATTAACATTATAATGATAATAATTATAATAATGATGATAATAATGATAATTATGATTTTATTCTTATCATTATCATTATTATTATTATTATCATCATCATTATTAAAATTAGTATAAACATCACCATTATCATCATTATCTTAATCATTAACATCATCAGCATCATTCATCTTACCTCTCTCTCTCTCTCTCTCTCTTCTCTCTCTCTCTCTTCTATCTCTCTCTCTCTCTCCCTCTCTCTCTCCTTTTTCTCTCTCTCTCTCTCTTCTCTCTCTCTCCTCTCTCTCTCTCTCTTTCTCTCTTCTCTGCTCTCTGTTCCTCTCTCTTATCTCTCTCTTTCTCTCTCTCTCTTCGTACCTCTCTCTTATCTCTCTCTCTCTCTCTCTCTCTCTCTCTGTCCCTCTATTACTAATCCAGCATTGGATTCATATGACGTCATTTGTGGTTAAATGACCAACGTTTAAAAAAAAAAAAAAAATCATTAATTCTCTAAGTTGTTTGTCAACTTCCTAATACTTTAAGGTCCTGTTTGATTTACATTAGTCTTTATATTACTTTATATATCTCTTCGTTAAGTGATGTCGTGAATAGATAGTTGAATAATGAGCAAGTAGATATAGAAAGAGATGAATTTATAAGTGGATGAATTAATAGATGAATAGAGAAATAAGTGAATAAGTAAATAGATATATAGGGAAATAGATAAATTAATAAGTGAATAAATGAATAAATATATAAGCAAATAAATAGATAGATAAGAAAATAAATAAATACCGTATATAAATGGAATAATTAATAAGTAAACAGAAAAGAAGTAAAATTTTGTGCAGAAAGTGAGAGAGATTTCAAACCAATTTCGATTGTTTTTCGCCCAATGGAGGCATCCAGCGTGCCAAATAGACCAATTCAGAGCCCAAAGTCTCTCAAATCACTGAAAACAATTTTTGCCTGCCTATGCCATGGGGGTCCATGACATCAAACGCGACTGTTGTTCATTCAGTGACGTCACAACGCGGCTGTTGTTCAATGATGTCACAACGCAACTGTTGTTCAGTGACGTCACAACGTATCTATTGCTCAGCGGCGTCACAACTCGTCTATTGCTCATTGACGTCACAACGCGTCTATTGCTCAGCGACGTCACAACGCGTCTATTGCTCAGCGACGTCACAACACGTCTATTGCTCAGTGACGTCACAACTCGTCTATTACTCAGTGACGTCACCATCCCATTCGGATTCCTAAACACGGCGACGGCAGGACGAGTGAGTGAACACGAAAATTGTTCTGCTTTGTTCATCGACCGCTGACGAGAGTGGGAGCGCTGTTATGCCACTGAAACCAATGTCAAAGGGCGGCAGGAAACCAGGCGTGCACTAGTGGGTCCATCGCTATCCAGTGGTTAGTGTTGTTAGAGTCCTTTGGCCGTTGATATAACAGCCTGCCATAACGAAAGGTATCGAGGTACACTTCCCTAGATAGCGAGAGTGAATTATTTGTCTCTATATTCATCATAAGCGAATCTGCGCGTGAGATACTACTGTGAGCGCATAACGAGACGACTTGTCCTGAGTACGATGTCCACTTGACGTCACAAAAGCGGATGATTTGGAGAGCTACTAGGAAGTCTTGCGTTCAGCAGTTTGTAATTTAGGATCGGAAATGATTAAAAATGGAGAAAAGACTTTGGCTCTATCGCGTACAAAAAAATGTATTAGATAAGTGATCTGAAATCGTTCGACTTTC
>NC_051411.1:33435550-33438050 GCF_015228065.2 Penaeus monodon
CAGACAAATAGATAGATAACAGACAGACAGATAGATAGATAATAGGCAGAGAAATAGATAAAGAGACAGATTAATAAACAGACAAATAGAAAGGTAAATAGACAGACAAATAGATTAATAAATAGAAAGAAAAAATAGACAGACAAATGGAAAAATAGATACAGATGAATAGACAGACAAATAGACAGATAAATAGATAAATAGACAGATAAATAGGTAAATAGACAAACAAACAGACAGATAAATAGACAGAGACAAATAGATAGCTACATAGATAGAAACATACATTCCTGATTACCTTGACAGTTGGCGAAGAATCAACAGAATCAACCTTTAGAATCAAGAATCAACCTTTAGAATCAAGAATCAACCTTTAGAATCAAGAATCAACCTTTAGAAACACATTCCTGATTCCCTTGACAGCTGGCGAAGAATCAACAGACCCCGATCGTCAGGAGAGAAAGGGTTAATATACTGTTGGTAATTACTTCCGGTTATAATAAAGGCCTGTTGATCGACGCTGAAATTCCCATCATTTGCTGAGTAATTTCATCTCGTTGGAGCAGATTTCAGATTTTCAGATTTCAGATTAAGATCATTCGTCATTTGCAATTTGGGGTTTTCTTGATTTTTTACGGGTTGTTCCTTATGGCGAGAGGGCTTAAGGGCGTTGTTTGCTTGTCGGTGAGATTGCTCGTGTGATGAGGAGGCTGAGGATGGCTTTGATGGGGAGGGGGGGAGATGCGAGGGGGTGGGGGGTGAGGAGATGTTTTTTGGGATGCTTTTTCTGGCTGTTTGACTGTCTCTCTATTTCTCTTTCTCTTTGTCTGTTTGTCTGTCTATCTGCTTCTGGTCTCTCTTTCTCTCTCTCTTTCTTTCTCTTTTTCTCTCTCTCTCTCTCTCTCTCTCTCTCTCTCTCTCTCTCTCTCTCTCTCTCTCTTCTCTCTTTTCTCTCTCTCTCCTTCAAACTCTTTCTTTCTTTATAATCCCCGTGCGAGTACCTGTGTATTTCCTCTTTAAGTTTATTTAGACCTCTTTAATGGACATTCGAAAGAGAGAGAGAGAGAGAGAGAGAGAGAGAGAGAGAGAGAGAGAGGAGATGAAGATGAGATGAGAGGAGGGAGAGAGAGGCGAGAGAGAGAGAGGAGAGAGAGAGAGAGAGAGGAGGAGAGAAAAGGGACATTTTTTCTTCCCCGAGCATCTTCAACATTATGAAAAGGACATCGCAAGCTAAAGTGACCTTTCTGAACCATTCGCCATAAAACAAGGCCCATAAGGTCGGAACTCGTTAGCTCTACAATAGGGAAAAACAACCATCTGTGTTCGACATAGAAACACTCCTTTTTTAATTCTTTACCCTTTTTTTTTACCCATTTTTTTTTTTTTTTTGTCTCTAATTTTTAAAAAGTCTTAGTCATTCATTCATAGACGTCAAGTTCCTCATTCATAGCATCCCATTCACGAGACTTGCCCTCCTTAAAAGTGTTAATGGCCTAAGAAATACGAGAGTTAATGGAGTGTAGATGCTTTTCCGTCTCCGTTTCATTTTTCTTCGTTATTTTGATTTGTCTTTTTCCCTTTTAAGTAGATTCTTTCTTGTTCTTCTTCTTGTTATTTATCTTCATTTTCTTATTATTGTTATCGTTATTGTTTTGTTTCGTTTAAGTTTGTCTTCTTCTGCTTCTTTTATATTCTTCTTCATTTTTTTTTTTTTTTTTTTTTTCTTTTTTTTCTTTTTTCTTTTTTTTTTTCTCCTTTTTCCTCCCTTCTTCTTCTTCTTTTTCTTTTTCTTCTTCCCCTTCTCCTTCTCTTCCTTCTTCCTCTTCTCCTCCTCCTCCTCCTCCTCCTTCTTCTTCTTCTTCTTCTTCCTCTTCTCCTTCTTCTTTTTCTCCTTCTTTTTCTCCTCCTCCTCCTCCTCCTTTTTCTTTTCTTTTTCTTTTTTTTCTTCTTCTTTTTTCTTCTTTTCTGCTGCTTCTCCTTTTCTGTTTTTTCCTTCTTCTTTTTTTTTTTTTTTTCTTTTCTCCTTCTCCTTCTTTCCTTTTCCTCTTCCCTTTTTTTCATCATCTTCTTACTTTCCCTTTTTATTGTGTTAATTTATTTTTATTATTTTTCTTTTTCGTCTTCTTCTCATTATAATTTCTCTTTTTCCTCCTGCTTCATCCCTTTTTATTTTTCGTCCTTTCGTCTACTTCATTATCTTTATTTACTGTTTTTTCCTTTGTTTTCCTCTTCTTCTCCTTGTTTTTCTTTCTGCTCTTTTTTATTCATTTTTAGCTTCATTTCTTTTTTTTTCTTCATCCCCCTTTTCTTCATCTTTTCTTCTTCCTTTTCTTCTTTCTTTTCTTTTCTTGTTTCTTCTTTTCTTTGTTCTTTTTCTTCTTCTTCTTCTTCTTTTCCTCCTCTCTCCTCCTCCTATCTTCCCCTCCTCCGTTTCCTCCTCCCTCCTTCTCTCTCCCCTCCTCTTCTCCTCCTCTTCCTCCTCCTCCCTCCTCTTCCTCCT
>NC_051411.1:33463050-33465550 GCF_015228065.2 Penaeus monodon
TAACATCACACACAAAATTAAAGAAACAAAACAAACAAACAAAAAAAAGAACAAGCAAGAAGCCTTTTGATGTTAAGGTCATCGTCTTGGCTTTCGTCTCTCTAAGGTCACTTGCTCTTTATTTTGCTCGTGATTTTCTAACCCTGAATCTGCAGGCGTTGGGCAAGCCAGCGTCTCTCCTCTGGTGCCTTGGACTCGGCCACATGCGCGTGGAATTTCCTCTGTGCTCCGTCGCTCCAGCGGAAGGGTTGCGTGGATTTGTTTGGCTGTGTGGTTATGAATAGAGGTGGTTGTGGGTATCCATGATATATAGATATGCATGTATATACATATATGTGTGTATATGTATACGTATATCAGGCGTACATTGTGATGTAAATCGTTTTAGCGTATTTGAGTTTGCATTTGGTTATAAGCTTATTATTATCTTATTTTGATGTATGTATTAGTCATTTTCCATTTGCTTTTATTTTTCCAATACCACGTTCGGAAAAGATGAAAATACTCAATGCCAGAAAAGGTACCTCGAGTGAATTCCTCGTTGAAAGATACAGTTTTTTCGTACTAAAAATGTTCTCAAAGAAAGTGTAATATTTTGCCCCGGGAAAAACTTTAATACGACATGTGATATTTCTGTAGCGACGCTGCTGTGGACGAATTATTCGCCGGAAATTCAAAACTTTGTTGAATTTCCTTCTTTTTTTGTGAGGACGGCCATGTTAGATATTTTTTTTTGTTTCCTGACCACTTTTTTTTTTCTTTTTCTCCCTTTTAGGAAGTGCCTCTTTGACCGGCAGGCTGTTAACCTTTTGTAAATACCTACTGACCAGCAGTTTTCAAAAGGAGAAAAAAAAAAAAATCCCGTGGCATTTAGGCTCTTAAAACAAGTAATTATATCAACACCGAAAACTCCATTTGCTAAGTCTAAAAGCTAATAACGTTGCTGATAGTGCTATGCTCTGTCACGATCGACCTTTTCACAGTCTAAGGCAATGCAGTCTGGCAAATGTCATCTGATCTCAAGCACTCTAGAAAAAATGTTAAAGATGAGAGAGAGATGTTGACAATCGTTATGTTTTTATCTTTTATATATATATATATATTTAGTATCTGTATGTGTTTATTTATTTATTCGTTTTTGCAATAGGGAATATGAATACTAATGAGTTTTTTTTTTTTCCTGAAACTCAATTAGATAGGTTATTATGCTATAATGTAAAGTGCGTTTTTGGGTGAAATAGCATTATCAATATAAGAATATCTTTTTCTGCTGAACGAGTAATATGAAATAGAAAAAAAAAGAAAAACAGCTCGAAATATAAAGACTTTCCAGGAAAACGTGAAATATTAATATTTTCCGGGGAATTTTATTTTGCTCTTGCAGAAATGGCATCATAAAATAGTTGCTAAAATAACCATTGCAAACAATTTAATAAAGTATAATAATGAGAGGATGAAAAGGTTATAGATAATTATTAAATAGAATGTACCTAAGAGTTTTAAAATGCCGTAGATAATAACGAACCGTGGAAAATAATGAACTTTTGATTTAAATTATTATGATAACAAATTAATAATAAAGAAAAGTTAAAAATAAACATCTTTTTCTATTAATAAAAACCTCCTCGCTGTTTATACTCTGGACTGGAAAAATTATTCATATTCCAGACAATTCTAGATCGGAAATTATCTACCTTTTTTCACCGAATTTAGAGCATATTTTCCTATGAAATTCAAACAATTCTCTGGCCATCTTTTCTACAGCCAGACCGTTGCGTTATAGCACTTCTAGTACCCATAACTATAACTCATGATAAAAACCGGTCGGTAATAGTTTGCCTCATGACCAAAATGCACTTACCTTCCCCCCCCCCCACCCTTTTCCTCCCACTTAACCCCCCAAAGTCGTAAAAATGATAAATATCCGTCCATTCCCCGGGCGACCGACGACCCTCCACGACTGCAATTTCCATACTGGCCAAACAGCTTGAATGGAGCGCGGCAAACAGTTCCAGCTTTTTTTTGTGATTGGCTGCTGGATAATGATGTCTGTCTCTGATTGGTGGAAAGGCAGAAGTTTCCAGTTTGAAGGAAGGTCGCCTAACTATTCCAATTGTTGGCTACTTGAAACGTTTAGCCGCGGGTAGAAAATATGTAAATATATATTCAGCTCCGTTATTTCTTAACAGCCATTGGAATATATTACTTGAACGCAGAGAATACTTTTAGTTTTGCTTTCCTGACTGAATGTCATTATCTGATGAGTGTAAAAACGTATACACAAACACACACATCTATCTGTCTGTCTTTATACACACACACACAAACACACACACACACACACACACACACACACACACACACACACACACACACACACACACACACACACACACACACACATATATATATATATATATATATATATATATATATATATATATATATATATATATATATATATATGTACCTATATATATATTTATATATACATATATAA
>NC_051411.1:33478050-33485550 GCF_015228065.2 Penaeus monodon
TCTCTCTCCTTTCTCTCTCCTCTCTCTCTCTCTCTCTCTCTCTCTCTCTCTCTCTCTCCCTCTCTCTCTCTCTCTCTCTCTCCTCCTCTCCTCTTCCTCTCTGCACTCTCTACGTTCTCTCTCTTCTCCATCTCTCTCTCTCCTCTCTCTCTCTCTCTCTCCTCTCCTCTCTCTCTCTCTCTCTCTCTCTCTCTCTCTCTCTCTCTTTCATGCACTCTCTAACGTTCTCTCTCTCCATCTCTCTCTCTCTCTCTCTCTCTCTCTCTCTCTCTCTCTCACTCTCCCTCCCTCCCTCTTTATCACATCATATCTTTGAATCTTTTTTTATTACTGCTTCATCTCTCACCTTTTGCATTTGCCTTCATTAGAGACTCTTTTTTTCTTCATTTATCTATAAGCTTGTTTTTGTAATTAGTTTGTTCGTTTGATCTCCATACAGTTCTCAATGTAAAGAATTATTATCATTATTTTATTTATTTTTTTGCCTATAATTTATTTATCTCTAATGATAATGGTGATGATGATTTTTAATGCATATGCAATGATGATAGTGACGATAATGATATAACTGATATTAACGGTAATATACATACATGGTGACGATAAAACGGAAAAGTCACGATCATAATCATCATTAATGTTACCGTATCATCATTATCATTATTATTATTACCGTATGCAATTATGGCAATATCATCAGTGATATAAGTTGTTAGTAGTCGAAGTTATGGTAGTTATATATATATATATATATATATATATATATATATATATATATATATATATATATGAAGGGGTTGTACCAGTGGTGGGGATTTCAGCATATTTTCAGTTCAATGATACCGTTACTGCACGTTGTCACTGCATTCATATAACTATATACATTTAGTTACAGTATTACAGTACTATTACAACGTTTAGCTATGGTAGATCGATAATTCGAAATACTATCTTGACTATCGGTGCAAGTACAGTAAGTTGTAACATCAGTACATCAAGGCAAGTGTATATAATAATAGTAATGATAATAGCAATGTCCCCGGAGGTAGCAACAACAACCGCAAACGACAGCCATCATTAATAGTAATGTTTCAGCCACACGCGTCTCTCGCTCGGGTTCACAGGGCTAGAGAGCGAAAGACATTATCGTATTTACGCTCGAGAACACCCTGCATTCGCCTTGCAACATTAAACACATTCTGTCACCGAATTAATAATGAATTCACTCCATCTCTCACAGCCTCGTGACGTCGCCGGCGCTTCGTCTATCGTCAGGGTTTTGTTAAATATAAATATATACATCTTTTAATAATGTTAATGTAATATTAATCATGTAAACAGTGTTGTTGTTGTTGTTGTTTTTTTGTAAAATAATGAAATTTGGAAGAATGTTCATTTCAATAGAAGGTATGGAAACAAATGACGATCGCATTGTTGTCGTTGCGCATTTCGTGCGCATCAAACTTTGCTTATTATCTGGATAATTATTACCATGTTTTACTGTTAAGCATGCTAATCCACCATCTGTAGATACCCTTTCATTTCTTTATCACTATCATTACTCCTTATCTTTTGCACAGCCACTAACCCCGGCCGTGCACACACTATCACTGCTCACTATATGTAACCCCGGTATCACTGTTCACCATGTGTCACTGTTTACATTCCACAGGCCTCAGTGATACCATGATTCATACGTCTTAAAATCTCCTTCATTAACATAGGTCATTCCGAGCCACGTGACCTAACCCACGTGGTCTGTGGTTTTACGCTCGCTGAGTGGCCCCGCACTGACAGATGGCTTTTAAGGTTTGCTAAAAGAGAGAGAGAGAGAGAGAGAGAGAGAGAGAGAGAGAGAGAGAGAGAGAGAGAGAGAGAGAGAGAGAGAGAGAGAGAGAGAGAGAGAGAGAGAGAGAGAGAGAGAGAGAGAGAGAGGAGAAGGAGCATAGAGGAAGGGAGAAAGAGGAAGAGGAATGGGAGAGAATTAGAGTGGAAGAAGAAGAGAGTGAGGAGAGGAAGCGGATATTGATAGGAAAGTCTGGGAGAGGAAGAAGAGACAGAAAAAGCATGAGGGAATTGATGAATGAAGGGAAAATGAATTAACACACTCATATGTGTACATAAATACATACATACATACAAGGATATACATATATATATGAATGTATATATATTTATATATATATGTATATGTATATATGAATTCATATAAATATATACATACAATATATATACTATATATACTATATATATATATATATACTATATAATACTATAATACAACTACATATATATATACTATCATCAATATATATAATACTATAAATATATATAATAATAAATACATATATGTGTGTGTGTGTGTGTGTTTGTGTGTGTAATACCCTATAATATATAAATATATATATATATATATATATATATATATATATATATATTATATTATTTATATTATATATATATATATGTATTCATATCTATATATATATTTTATATATAATAATACATATATATGAATGATATATATCTATATAAATATGTATATGTATATATGAATTCATATAATATATCAAAACACACACACAAACACAAGACACACACACACCACACACCACACACACACACACACACACACACCACACATCACACTACACACACCACCAACACCACACACACACACACACAACGACACACAAATATATATATATATATTATATATATAATATATATATATTATATTTTATTTGTTTTTTTTTGTTTTTTTTTTTTTTTATATATATCTTTCTATCTTTTTATGTGTGTATGAAAAGGAAAATAAATTAGACACCAAATGCATATAAAATCAAATTTTTTTCGTTCGCTTATTGAGCGAAATCGACACAAATAAGATACTTCCTTTTCCATTAACCATTAAATATAAAACAGGAGAATTAATGTCAACTTTCCCCACGAGCCTATAACAGATCACCATCGAGGAGGAACTTGATCAAAATAATATCTGTAATGATAATGAACATAGTAACATTGCTCTTACATATGTCAACAAGCGATAAATTTAGAAACGCAACGAAGAGAAAGAGAGAAGCAGATGTATGCAATAACTAGTTCAGATAAAAAATGACGGAGTGAAAGTAGACAAAATAAGTTTTATGCAAACACGTTTTCTTAAAAAGGCAAGACTGTTTGGCTTACGCAGTCATTAAACAAGGGAATCAGGAGGAGAGAGAGCGAGCGAGAGAGAGAGAGAGAGAGAGAGAGAGAGAGAGAGAGAGAGAGATAGAGAGAGAAGAGAGAGAGAGAGAGAGAGAGAGAGAGATAGATAGATAGACAGATAGATAGACAGATAGATAGATAGATAGATAGATACAGAGAGAGAGAGAGTGAAGGAGAGAGAGAAAGTTGTATTTACAGTGAGCTGAATTATGCCAACAGATATTCTTAGATATTTGTCTGTTGTTCTAGTTTGTCGTTGTGGATTAAAAAAAATTATTGGAGTATCATTTGTTGTATTTTTTTGTTTTTTTACTGACATTAATTTTTCCGAATTCTGATATGTTTAAGCAAAATCCAAGGAAATATGAGGAAAAATCATACATTTCCTCTCTTCTACATCCTCTCTCTCTCTCTCTCTCTCTCTCTCTCTCTCTCTCTCTCTCTCTCTCTCTCTCTCTCTCTCTCTCTCTCTCTCTATCTATCTATCTGTCTATCTATCTATCTATCCACCCCCCTCTCTCTCTCTATCAAACAATCTATCTATTTCTTTCTCTCTCTCTTTATTAATTCATTCACTCATCAGCATATTTCTCGCCTTACCTATGTATCCCTTTGTATCCCTCACTCACTCTCTCTCTCTCTCTCTCTCTCTCTCTCTCTCTCTCTCTCTCTCTCTCTCTCTCTCTCTCTCTCTCTCTCTCTCTCTCTCTCTCTCTCTCTCTCTCTCTCTTTCTCTTTCTCTCTCTCCCTCTCTCTCTATTTATTAATTCATTCACTCATCAACATATTTCTCCCCTTGCCTATGTATCCCTTCGGCCATCTTTAGAATCCTCTCCAACTTTTCAAATTATAAAACAGCTGCTGCTGAAAACAACAACATAAAAAACAGCATGAAAAGGACACTGAGGTCTCGATGAGGTCAACATGCGCCAACATAGGGACATCATCCCAACATTAGAGGTTATTGAAGTGCGAAAACTAGTGTCGAGGAGAAGTGAAGTTTCGTAAATATGTGTAAAAGGGGAAAAAAGAGATAAACAGAGATGAGGATAAAGAAGGGATGTGGAACGATAGAGATGATGATTACGTAAGATAATAAAAAAAGGGGTTTCTGTCATTTTTATAAATAGAGAGGACACACGTGACAATAACAACAGCAAGAAAGGCAGTGACCTCTCCCTTAAAAAAAGAAAAAAGAAAGAAAAAAAAGTATGTCTATCTATCTATTTATATATGTACTAACACACACACACCACACACACACACACACACACACACACACACACCACACACAACCACACACACACACACACACACACACACACCACCACGCACGCACGCACGCACCGCGCACCACATACACACAACACACACACACACACACACCACATACACTCACACACACACTACACAAATTATACAATATATATATATACATATATATATATATATATATATATATATATATATATATATATATGTAAAACGACTACAAAAAAAATCAACGATCACTATTTTCTGAAGAAACAACAGTAACAACAACAACAAAAACATTGGCCAAAAGCCACAGCACGTGGCACAAGTGGCACAACACGGCGTAGAACTTTGAGCTAAGTTTAAACTACGTCGACCGTTAACGTGGTTGCCGACTCCAACTTGTGTGAATTGCAGCAAGTTAGTTTGAAGATTAAGCTTTAGTAGGGCATGAATATTCAGGTAATTTAACCCATGGATTCAATAGTAATGCTCGGTAAAGAATGTTACATGTTTCTCAGTGTGTGTGTGTTTACATGCTTATACGCACGCATGCACACACACACGCACGCACGCACGCACGCGTGCGGCCGCGGTGGACGAGTGGTTAGAACATCGGACTCAAGACTGTCACGCCGGCAATCTTAGTTCGAGGGTTCGAGCCATCGGCCGGCGCGTTGTTCCCTTGGGCAAGGAACTTTTCACCTCGATTGCCTACCTAGCCACTGGGTGGGCAAGCCAGCCTAAGTCAGTGCCGGTCCCAAGCCCGGATAAAATAGAGAGAAAGATTACCTAAAAAGGTAACACCGGCCCTGAAAACTACAATTAAGTATCATGCTGTGACCACGGCGGCTCAAACATGAACCTACCGTAAACAAACATGAACCTACCGTTAAAAAAAAAAGAAAAAAAAAAAATATATATATATATATATATATATATATATATATATATATATATATATATATATATATATATTATATATATATATATATATATATATATATATATATATAAACACAAACACACTGATTTAAGCTAAAAGCTTCACAAAAATATCGAAAACAACGTCGCCAACGCTGATCCTGTCACCTGCTTCATCCGAAAACACATTTCACATAACATTAATTTACTAATTAGTCTCATGAAATTACGCCATAGTAGGAAGAATTCCTTTTTTTATATAAAGCATTTTGCATAATTACGACTCATTATAACATTAAGTACAGAGTCTATATACGAGTTTACTATATTTCGCTGTATTAAAGCTTGAATAAACTATATTTTGGCATGAAGTTTGATGCTGAGAATATGCTTATGACTATTGTTATAAGTTCTTTTTATTATTATTATTATTACTATTATTATTGTTTTTATTAGTTATTGCTAAATGGTATATCGTATAGTGGTATTGTTAAGTGTTGTTATGTGTGGTTGTATTGTTATGAGTTATGTTAGTATATATTGTTATGTGTTATGTTATTGTGTCATATTAATATATTATATTTTTGTGTTTGTGGGTGAGGGAGAAAGGAAGAAAGAGAGAAGGAGGAGATGGGAGGATAAGAAAGAAAGAGAGGAAGAAGGAGGCAAAAGAAAAAAAATAGTAATAAATAAATAAAAGAGAGAAAGAGGAGGGAGTAGGAAGATAGGAATGGAAAGGGGGAGGGTAGATAGAGATAAACGGGATACGAAGAAGAAGAAAGAAGGTAGAAAGGAAAAGGCACATGATAAAAAACATAGAGAAAGAAAGAGGGGGAGAAAGGGGGGGAGGGAATGACCTTTGACACGATGCCAGAGGGTCGAATATATCCCTTTGTCTCTCTATTTTGTGATTATAAAATGCATGAAATCATGAATCTTTAATGAATACGTAATTATAAGCCTAAAAGTCGAATTTTTCAACCGTGTTTAGATTTCGGAATTATGTAGTATTGAATCCACTAATATTTTTTTTATGGAATTCCTATTTGCAATTGTCGATTCATTCGTAAATTATTAATCATCATATATGGAAATCAATCGCCATTTTTTTCCAATTAGTTGTGTTTTGCAGTGCTGACTATTTGATCAACAATTTGACCGATGATTTTGATATAGGATTACGCCGGTAGTATATGATATATAAAAATGAATCCTGCTATACATCCAGTATACAGTATACGGCATGATAAGTATATTTCCGTAAGAAAAATATTTACCGAATTTCAGAATATTCTATGAAAGGGGAAAAATATCTGCTCTTTTCTCTCCTAAAGAAACTAATGCAACCTTGAACGGAGAATGCAACGCGACGCTCCTCCACCCCTATCTATTGCTATTTTGTTGTGTTCCCTAATTCCATTTCACGTTATTCTGTCACAATGTAAAATATACAGCTTTAGCAAACACAGCATAATGTAAAAGATGTGTGCAACTCTACCTTTACGAGAACTTCTATCTTCTGCACAGTGGCCGTTGCAATTAGTTACGGATTCATTGCAACGGTTAAATCCTGGTTATTTGGTATTTGCGTGTGGAGTATAGAAACGGTGTTCTGTTCCATGTTACGGTGTTATATTGGGAAATATATGATAGAAATGTGTGTTTTTTTCTCTGTCTCTGTTTTTTTTGTCTGTCTTGCTGTTTGTCTGTCTGTCTGTCTTTGTCTCTGTCTATCTGTGTGTTCGTCTGCCAGTCTGTATCTCTCTCTCTCTCTCTCTCTCTCTCTCTCTCTCTCTCTCTCTCTCTCTCTCTCTCTCTCTCTCTCTCTCTCTCTCTCTCTCTCTCTCTCTCTCTCTCTCCCTCTCTCTCTCTCTCATCTATCTGTCTATCTATCTATCTATCTATCTATCTATCTATCTATCTATCTATCTATCTATATCTATCTATCTATCTATCTATCTATCTATATCTATTTCTCTCTACCCTGCAACTTACCCACCACCTTGCCTACCTACTTAACTACCGATTTACTCCTCCATCTATATATCTACCCATTTATTTTATTTGCTTCTTATTTAACTACCAACCATACTTTTATATATATATATA
>NC_051411.1:33503050-33505550 GCF_015228065.2 Penaeus monodon
TGTGTGTGTGTGTGTGTGTGTGTGTGTGTGTGTGCATTTACATATGTATGCATATATTTATATATATGTATATATACGTATGTATGTATGTATGTATGTGTGTATGTATGTATGTATATATGTATGTATGTATGTATGTATGTATGTAAGTATGTATGTATGTAGGTAGGTAGTTAGGCATGTATATGTAGGAATAAACACGCAAGTTTCCATATTCTCGGGTTAAATCAATAAGCATAATAGTAACGATAAAGATAATGATAACGATAAAGTTGATAACGGTAATCAAAGCAACTGAAACAAGAGTAATATCTTCAAAACAAAAATCAACGTTTCTCGTTCTAGCTGTAGGTACTTATTACAACTAATTACAACTTATTACAATTATTCTAAACAAACGTTGCCTAACGACGAGGACACACTAATGACAACCATTACCACAGAAAAAGAGGGAAAGAGAGAGAGAGAGAGACCCCCCAAAAAAGGAATCCAAACTATAGAAAACAAAAACCAGAAAAAATAGATATGCAAATCGGGCAACCTGTTCCAAGTTCGGAGTAAACTGTATTCTGTTCTTTGTTGAAATTACACGCCAGAGACACGAGTCAACAGCTTTCGAGTGACAGAGCACTTACAGTACAGTGGATCCTAAAAATAGCTTTGGGTGAGACAGAGGAGGGTAAACTTAGAGAGAGAGAGAGAGAGAGAGAGAGAGAGAGAGAGAGAGAGAGAGAGAGAGAGAGAGAGAGAGAGAGAGAGAGTGAGTGAGTAAGTGAGTGAATGAGTAAGTGAGCGATATATATATATATATATATATATATATATATATATATATATATATATATATATATATATATATATATATATATTATATATATATATGGGGCCGCGGTGGCCGAATGGTTAGAGCGTCGGACTCAAGACTGTCACGATGGCAATCTGAGTTCGAGGGTTCGAGTCACCGACCGCCGCGTTGTTTCCCTTAGGCAAGGAACTTCACCTCGATTGCCTACCTAGCCACTGGGGGACCAAGTCAGCCCAAGTTAGTGCCGGGTAAATAGAGATGGTGACTCGGTAAAAACACCGGGCGGAAGGCAATGGCAAACCACCGCTCTAAACTGCCAAGAAAAATCATGGAAGCACATGATCGTCAAGGCTGCGGTGGTCGAATGGTTAGAGCGTCGGACTCAAGACTGTCACGACGGCAATCTGAGTTCGAGGGTTCGAGTCACCGACCGCCGCGTTGTTTCCCTTGGGCAAGGAACTTCACCTCGATTGCCTGCCTAGCCACTGGGTGGCCAAGCCAGCTCAAGTCAGTGCTGGTCCCAAGCCCGGATAAAATAAGAGAGAATGTTACCTAAAAAGGTAACACCGGCACTCTCCGTGGAAAGGAACTGGGGACCCTACCACGTACTCACTCCAAGAGCATCACAACGTGAAAACTGCAATTGAGTATCATGCTGTGACCACGGCGGCTCAGACATGAACCTACCGTTAAATGATGATGATGATATATATTATATATATATATATATATATATATATATTGTATATATATATTGTAAATATATATATATATACATATATATATATATATATATACATATATATATATATATATATATATATATATATATATACATATACATATATATATACACATACCTTTTCTTTCTCTCCACCCGTCTCCCTGTTTTTCCATCTTTCATTTTCTCCTCGCTTATCATTCCTTTCCCTCTATCTCCTTTTCTTTTCTTCCTATCTTTCTTTTCCTATCTTTCCTCACCGCAGCGTCATGCCCCAGAGAGCACAGCGCATTACCCCCACCCTCACACAGGCTATGAAAGTGGGGTTTTGCTGAGATGTCTATAGTATGCAGGTTACGATTTTAGAGATGGATGCCTTTGTGGGGGCGGGGGTGGGGTGTGCGTGTGGGGTGTGGGTCATAATGGGGCGGGTGTGGGGTCTTGTTTATTTTGTTTGATTGTGTATGTGGGGCGTAGTGTATATATATTTTTCTTTGTGGGGTATTGGCTGTTTGTTTGTGTGTGAAAGTGGGTAAATTGTTTGTTTGTTTGTTTGAGTGTGTATGTAGGGCGTGGCGTTGTTTTTTTTTTGTGGGTCATTGGCTGTTTGTTTGTGTGTGAAAGTGGGGAAATTGTTTGTTTATTTATTTTTGTTTTGTGTTTAAGGGAAGTTGTTTGTTATGTAATGAATATGAACATGATTTACAATATTTCTTGAACCATAATTAATAGTTCACACACACACACACACACACACACACACACACAGACACACACACACACACACGCACACGCACACACACGCAGGCACGCACGCACGCACGCACGCACGCACACACACACACACACACACACACACACACACACACACACACACAACCTTCACTACACAATCTCAGCTGAAACCTTCACCTTATCAATCTTTGAAACCTCGTAATCGCTTTATACACATCATGAAGCGGTGAGGAGGACTG
>NC_051411.1:33510550-33513050 GCF_015228065.2 Penaeus monodon
CTGACATTTCAAGCCATGATGTATTAGAAGTACAAAAGATTAGATCTGTTTAATAGCAACTGCAGATTGTGAAATAAATCTGTAATGATCGCTTTTAAGGTGCGGATAACGTACATATTTTTACCATTAATTAACAGTCATAAGTTTTCCCCCTTTCAGACTCTCATACTGTCTCTGTCCATTCGTCTATCTATCTTTCCATCCACCCATCTATCTATCTATTAATCTGTCTGTTTCCCCCTTTCTATTTCTCTCGCATACACCCATTCATTCATCCGTTCATTCATGCGCACACTTCCTCCTTCCCCCTGGCTTCCCACCCACCCACCCACTCATTTTCATTCCCTCACTTTCAGGCGCATAAACGTGACCAACTTTGGCCCCCGTGAAGCGTGTCTGGCCCCCCTCGAGGAGCAGAGGACCTTCATTATCCTGGCCAACACGAAGAACGGCCGACGACTTCGTGGCCATTACGATCACTCTGGAAGCGCGGCCGTTCAGTGGACCAAAGAAAACGAGGAAGAAGTGTGGCGGGCGTTGGGTAAGTAGGACTATGATATATATATTTTTAAGACCTATCTTATATTTATATATTCATTCGTGTGTTGATTCCTGTATTTGATATATTTTTTAAACATATCATATATCTGGATATTCATTCGTGTGTTGGTTTGTGCATTTTGAGGGGGTTTATTTTTTATTTTATTTTTTTTTTCGATACAGATAAGTTTTGACTATATATAACTTGTGTGCGATTTTAACAGTGCTGCATTAAACATGGAAAAGATTACACATACTTTCAAACCATATATATATATATGTATATATATATATATATATATATATATATATATATATATATATATATATATATATATATATATATATATATATATATATATATATATATATATATATGCGTAACAGGATTTTTTTTTTACTGATTGAGGGTATATAATAGATAACGAAGATGGATAATGATGATGATGGTGATAAGAATAATTATAACATCAGCAATAAAAATAATGATAATGATGATGGCAATAATGATAACTATGATAGTAATGAGAATACTAATGATAATAGTAATAAAAATCATTATTATAATAATAATGTATATCAATGAAAGTTATAGTAATAATAATTATAATGATGATGATAATGATAATAATAATAATAATGATAATAATAATAATAAAAACAACAACAACAACAACAACAATAATAATAATAGAATAATAATAATAATGATAATAATAATAATAATAATAATAATAATAATAATAATAATTATTATTATTATTATTATTATTATTATTATTATTATTATTATCATCATTATTATTATGATAATGATAATGATAATAATAATGATGATAATAATGATAATGATGATGATGATGATGATGATGATGATGATGATGATGATGATGAGGACGATGATTATGATGATGATGATGATGATAAGAATAAGAATAATAAGAATAAGGTAATAACAATAATTATAATAATAACGATATTGATAATAACAAAGGTAATAATGGAAATGAAAATTATTGGAATAATAATAGTAATATTAATAATAATGATGATAATGATATATTTGATAATAAAAATGATATTAATGATAACAGTGAAAACGATAATGATATTAGTTATAATAACAATGATAACGGCAATGATAACAGAAGCAATAATAGTATTGACACGCAGAAACAATAACAAAAACAACCTTAATATTATCAATAACAATAGTAATAAAAAAAAGTCTTATTTCACCAAAGTACCCAGCAATTTTTTTTTTTTTTTTTTTGCTATATTATCTTTTTTATGCATTTAAGAGAAGAGAAAGACAGGGACTGGGTACATTTACTGAAGGTCAAAGGTCAAAGGTCATATTTTCCCTTCTACTAGGTCACCCTTTCTACCTGGTGATATGTTGTTCGAATAATGATGGTATTGTATTGATGATAAAAATAGTGATGGTAATATTGACGATTAGGTGGATGGTGATAATGGTAATATATGGTGTTATTATTACGTAATGATAGAAATGATGACGGTGGTGGTTATTATTATTATTGTTATTTTTATGGTGATAAAGGTTATTTTATTACTGCTATCATCATCACCATTGTTGTAATCATCATCATTATCTTCGATGTTATTATTACTGTCATATTTTTCATAATTCTTCTTAAGTATCACCATTTAGACGTTAATAATATTAATCATCACATTTGCTGTTAATACTATAAGTAGTAATGTTACCATTTTAATCATCACCATCAATATTTTCATTTTCATAACCACTATTATTATGTTCACTGTTTTTAAGATTATTCTGAACATGACACATATCTGAAAGCCTTCTTATTATGGACATCATCATAAGACAGATCTTTGAAACTTATGCTTGATAAAAAGAGGAGAAACTGGCATTAATAAACGAATCGGTATTAGCATTTTCATTTATTTTATTAAGTCATAGCTGTGCTCG
>NC_051411.1:33523050-33528050 GCF_015228065.2 Penaeus monodon
ATTGTTGTAATCAAACACAAGTTGGTTTGCTTAAGTAAGTATCTGCTCTGACTTCCTTCTTTGATCTTGAACAGGTCTAGAAAATGAAATGTTGCGATTTGAAGGGATAACCCAAGTAAATTTTGCAAGTTCAGTAAAGTTTTTGTCTTTTCGCAAACAAACCGATATATAACATGTCTCGTCATTACATACTCCCCCACAGTTTAGGGACTAAATTCAAAACCATTAAAATTGTAAGGACCTGATACAAATACACATAGCTAAATATATATATGTAATACTTGAACATTAATACATTGTACAAGTCATAGGAACTTATGGCTTCATGGATTTAATAAACACAGACTATATCTTAACAATTAGCATTATGTAGATATATTGACTCATAAAAACAAATTAATCAGAGCCATGTACAAAGGAATCGTATGTGATGATGTCACAAAGACAATAAAAAAAAAAAAATCCTAAAGTTTACAACCTTTAGCAAATTGAGTTTTTCGGACAATTTGCCCTTTTCATCACAACCTGCATTGTACTTCAAGAACAGCGCCTTTTCATTTTAATAGACTCTATATTACCCAACCTATTCTCGTCTTGGCAGCAACTGGGCAATAGTCTTCTCCTGATATAATTTCTAATGGCCTATATGCTTCTTGATTATTGTTTCCAATTAATAGATCTGCTTTCCATCAAATTGCGGAATCTCTACGTCTCTTAAATATTGCTATTTTTTAAAAATCTTCCTTTGATGGCATAAACCCCTTTGAAAATGTTTATATTATCCTGAGAATGAACATTTGATAAATAATTTCCTATCAAGGTACTAACTTTTAAATCCTTCAGTGCCGTTGAACTTACCTTCTTTTTCCAGTAAGAGTCTCTAGGTTGTATGTGACCCCTCTTCCTTTACATTCTAGCTCATTCATTAGTTTCTCTGAACAAATATTTGTATTTGAATCTGGATCTAAAAATGCTAGTGTCTGTGTGGTTTTGTGACTAATCTTTTTTTTTTTTTTTACTGGTATGATGGCTAATGTGGCCATTAAAAAAATATATATTTCTCTAATTCAGCCTTTAGATTCTTAATTTCATCCTGTAATGATGTATTCTGCTATCTTTATCACACATTCCCTCCATATGCATTATTGTGGTATGTTGTTTATTGCACTTAAGAGAATGTTCCCTTTTGAAACACTGAGAGCTATTATGACCAGCTCTTATGCATGAGAAGCACAATTTGTTTTCCCTTATTAATTCAACTTCCTTTTATATATTCAAGGTCTTTAAATTTCCTGCAATTCAGTAGCCTATGATTTCCCTTACACTGATGACATTTATATTCGTAGTTTTTGTCACTACTTTTCTTAATTTCCCTTTTTTTGAACTTGTATAGCAAATGCCTTGTCTTGGGGTTATCAGTTTTATCTTCGACTAGTTTATCTCTACCATAGACGGGATGTTTGGTTTTCTTGGCTTGACTTTTAACAAAATCTGCCTAGTCTGAAAATACTATGGGCTTAGACACATCACCCTTCTCGCAGATAATTGTTCGCCACCTTTCCAGCATGTTGCATGGTGATTTCATGACATGTTTTCTCATGTTATCTTGGTTTTCTGGCGTTTTTAACTGAAGTCATACTTAATATATCATATTTACATCTTGTGTGAAACGCGAAAAATTTGTCAAGAGCATTTACATCATTTCCCAGTATTACTGGCCAATCTAGAGTCTTCTTGATATATGTCTGGGTTACAGCATTATTATTCCCATAACAATCCTCAAGTTTTTTTCAAGGCTGCCTTATACCCTTGTTCTGTATCCATGCCCATAAGTTCTTGTGTTCTTTCTTTTGCTTCCCCTGAGGTAAACTGCTCTAATTAGTTTAGACTTTCATTTAGTACCTGTCTCAAAAATCTATTGAATTCAAGAGAGTTACCATCAAATGGCTTAATATCCATATTGGGCTTTCGTAATTCATTAACGAATGAGTCCATTTTTGCTATGAAATTGAATCTGGCGTGTTTGAAGGGTCTCCATAATTACAGGAATCTACATCATGTCCTTGATATTTGTCTTCATTATGTGGCGTTCTCTTGTTATGTAAGTCATATTGCCTGGAATCGCAAAGATTACTGAACCTTTCAACTTCGATCATAACTTACACTACTTTTGGAATCTAATTCTTCTTCAATTTCCTCTGCTATCTTAAACCTAGCATGAGCTACATCCTTTCCATTTTTAATTAACTGCATCTCTTTCTCATACTCTAGTGATTCCTTTTCCTGTTTCAGTGCACGCTCCCTTTCTATAAAGGTCTTATTTATTTCTAATGCTCTTTCCTTAGCTTCGAGCTCTGTTCTTTTTCATTTGCTTGGATTACACTTTCTGCAACACTACTTTTACTAATTCTAGACCGTTTATCACTTCTAACATTATAAACCTGGCTTTGACATTCTTCTGCTTGGGTTTGTAACACCTCTCAAACTTTACCTTATATTCATGGACATGCAATTCTATATCTTCCATATCATTTAAGCAAATCTGGTGTTCCTGAAGAATCTGCTGTTTTCTTTAACGGTATAAAACTGATCTACATATGACAAAAATACATGGTGTTCTGGTCTGATTTCTTCATCAGGTGCACCTATTTTTTTTTTTCAATCACTTTAACTTTCTCTTTGAGTTTCTTAGCTAATTTCTTAAATTCCTCTTCATACCTTTGCAAATACGAAATGAAGGCTTCCCTGGTTTAGCGGGGGTACTCTTCGTCTCACGGCAGATATCACTTTCGCATCTCTCGAAAACCAGGTGCTCTTTGCTTGCTCCCATCCCCCCCCCCTTCATCTCCGAGGTCGGCCATTCCTGCTGTCTCTTGGCGGCCATTTTGTGGGACTTCTTAACTGCTCATCTTAGTTATTCCCAAGATGCATAGGTCAGCTGCAAATGAAGCGCGCTTCAAGGGCAAGTTGCACCGTTTTCGTAACGCTGCACCACAATTTTCGTAATGTTATAGCACAATTTTTCGTAGTGTTACAGCATAATTTTCGTAATGCTATAACATCATTCCGCAAGGTCTCTAAAGTTATTGTTTTTTTTCGTAAATAAACCGATATATAACATATGTTTGGTCATTATAATATTTTATATATATATATGATATATATATATATAAATAATATATATATATAATATATATATATATATATGCATATATATGTACGTATATATACATATACTCAAATAAACACACACACACACGCACGCACACACACACACACACACACACACACACACACACACATATATATATATATAATATATTATATATATGATATATATAAATGTGTGTGTGTGTGTGTCTTTATATATATATATATATATATATATATATATATATATATATATATATATATATATACATATATATATATATATATATATATATATATATATATGTATATATATATATATATATATATATATGTGTGTGTGTGTGTGTGGTGTGTGTGTGTGTGTATGTATGTATGTACACACACACACACGCAATATATACACAAATACACACACACACACACACAAAATGTAACAATAAAGTTTAAAGGAAACTAAGCCAAAGTATATTAGAAACACTATTTTGCAATTTTAACGATGTATTGAATTCCCTAGTTATGTAAGCTCGCCAGAATTCACGGGTGAAGAAGAGCAAGACAGAACTGATGACACAAAGGGATAGCAAAGAGTACATAATAGACAAAAAAAAAGGGAAAAAAATAAATGAATGAAGAAACAGAATAAATGGATATATATATATTTAATATATATATATATATATATATATATATATATATATATATATATATATATATTGATTCAAAAAAGGACAAAGAAAGAAGAGATAGGCTAAGTCCCTGGAGAACACCATCAGAAATGGAGAAAGAGATAAATGTTGCACCGATTGCAACAACAGATTTAAGTGTCCAGTAAGTAGGCTGGTATTTAGTTAAGCCGAAAGCAGACTCTGTTAAAGACTTTACAGATAGCAGTATCAAAGATGTAAGATTTCGCGTTGGTCTCTTGGAAAGAAGGTCATCGATAGATCTGTCCTTTAAAAGCAATATAGGTGGACCAGAAGAAGGCTATTAGGACAGAGATGTTTAGACAATCAACATGTAGAAGAATTTGAAAAAAAAAAGAAAAATGTAGACGAAGTTTTAAAAAAATATGATGAAGTTAAAAAATATATGTCGATATTTTCTTTTTTTTCTTCTTAATAAAGGCAAGAAAAACACTAATTATTAGTCAGAGGGACTAGCATAGTCACTATTTCCACTACAAGCAAAAATATTTAGGGTCGGTTAATAAGAAAGAGGCGAAGTAAATAAAAACTTGATAAGATTTTTTGGCCTCTTAAGAGTATCGTAACCTTCAAAGTTTATGAACTATAATTGGGGATCTAGATGTGCTAAACAAAAGGAGAACAAAGTCAGGCGTTAGGGAAGCAGATGTGCTATACAGAATGGAAGCAAATGTAGACATTAAGGATGCACAATATGGATGTAAACAAAGCAAACACTTATGATATAGATATATAATATTGAGTAAGAATTGGTTTGAGCATTAGGTTAAATTAGCTTAGCACAAAAAAAAACAGAGAGAGATTTGCAGAAGCAGAACAAAATGGTTATCAGGCTGTTTAAAAGAAGGGAAGTCAGACGTGCAGATGATATCTGATTTTTTTTTTTTTTTTTTTTCTTTTTATGTGATTCCAAAGCATTTGTTAGACCAATGTTGGCCACGTTGACCTAATTGTCTAGTACTTTTTTACAGAAAGTGGAGATTAATCTTTTAATAAGAAATAAGAACAAAGGATAACAAAAGTCATCTATTAACAACAGCATCACTGAATTCCTTATTTTCAAAATCTCAGTTATCATTATCATCAAAGTTACATTTCTACTGTAATATTTATTATTATAATTATCATGATTGTTATCATATT
>NC_051411.1:33543050-33548050 GCF_015228065.2 Penaeus monodon
GTGTGTGTGTGTGTGTGTGGTGTGTGTGTGTGTGTGTGTGTGTTTTGTGTGTGTGTGTGTGTGTGTGTGTGTGTGTGTGTGTGTGTGTGTGTGTGTGTGTGTGTGTGTGTGTGTGTGTGTGTGTGTGTGTGTACCTGCAGAAATGAGTGCGTGTGCATGACTATATTTGCCCTTAATTTTCCCCTCGGGAGATGAAATTCTTCCTAAAGGTTAAAGAACAACCAATAAAAAGTTGACTAAAATACAGACAAAGAAAAAAAAAGAAAAAAAAAATGCGGTTTATACCTTCCTCTCTGAAGCTTATAACAGACTAAGAGACATTTTCCATGTTCTTTTTTATCGTTTTTTTTTTTTTTAGAAACTTCTATTATATATTTCTTTCCTTTCCTTTTTAATAATGGAGGTTTCCTTTATCCACATAAGTCTTCAAATCGAACTCGATTTGTTCTCAGTGCGTACCAGTGGTCTAAATAACAGGACTATTACTCGACGCATTCCGAGCGTTGGCAACACTGCAGGCGAGGGAGTGGTCAAACCAGTACGATTTTTGGCTAAACTTTCCTGGTTTGGGTTGATTGGCCCGGCGGAAGGGTTGTTTGGTTGTTTCGTTGTTTGGTTATTGGCGTGTTGCTCTATCTCCCCCTTTCGCCGTGTTTATATTGGCAGGGGAAAATTGGTTGGTGGGAGGAGGAGGGGGTGAGGGATGGGGAGAGGGATGGGGGAGGAGAGGAGAGGAGAGAAGGAGAGAGGGAGGCATGGGGATAGGTTGAGGAGAGGGAGAGGGAGACGTGAGAGGAGAGAAGGATGGGGGAAGGAGAGGGAGAGGAGGAGAGAGGGAAGGATGAGGATGGGGGAGGAGAGGGAGAGGGAGAACACGAAGGAGAGAGGGAGAGGGATAGATTGGAGAGAGAGAGAGAGACAAAGGACAAAGAGAGGCTGGATATAGAGATAGAGGAAAGAAACAAAGAGCAAATTAAAGAGAGACACAGATCGAAAAGTCTCTCGCCACGATCTCATAGACCAAAAAGCCTGGGAAGATAAGCATACGAGGTAGTTCAAGGTAATAAAAAAAATCACAGGTCTCGTCCAGACTATCTACCCAACCCCAATATTTTGTTTTATTTACTCTAAAGCGTTATTCCCCCTCCTATTTTCTCAAACGTCTTTCCTTGTCTTAAACACCTTTCTATCCCTCGTTTTCTCATCCACAGACTCCCATCACAATGGCTTACCCACCACAAAAACCATTGCTTAAAATACACCAGCTTGCAGCCCGAGTACCTTCATTAACGCTCCCACATTATACTTTCAAAAACCTTGGGAATTTCATGTACTGCACTGCACACACAAAGGGAATTATCCACGGCGAATGGATATAGTGAGGCCACGTAAAACGGAAAGTAAACGGCCTAAGAGGTGAGGTGGGCGAGTGCACGGGATAGATGGAGGGGTAGAGTGTTATATTGTATATGCAATATGGATGGCTCAAATACAAGTGTGTGTGCGTATGTGCAGCGTTTATATGGATGAGAAGAAAAGAGAAGAGAGAGAGAGAGAGAGAGAGAGAGAGAGAGAGAGAGAGAGAGAGAGAGAGAGTGAAAAAGCATACCATATATAGAAAAATAATATCCTCTGAAAATGGTGAAGAATCCCAATATGTTCTGAAAACCAACAACATATAAACAGCTGGTCTCTTAAAACAGAGTCAGTCCATTCATGAAATCTACAAGTTGTTGGTCAGTGTTCACATAAACCCATTGACAAATATGATGTTAAATGATACTGATGATGTTGGATAAATGGCGTTGATACTAATAAAGATGACTGGAGTAATGATAATGATTATGATCCTACTAATGATGATAAATATGAGGAAAACAATATGACGAGAATAAAAATTGTAATAACGGACATAATGATAATAACGTGGATAGTACTGGGTATATTACAACAATTAATAAAGGAAGTTTATATAAATATTAACGATAACGATTTTTATGATTCCATGACGTTGGTAGGATGGTATGATAGATCCCTTTAAAACCTGATTGCCTGGTCGCCATTTTGGAAAGTGCGGGTCAGAGTTAAGTGAAAAGAAATAGATGTTCTGCATTTTCGGATGTTCTGTTGTGTTATATCTTTCGTAATAATGATATTTCCATTTATCAGCATATATTCTATAGGTTATGTAAGTATTCGAAATATTCTTCATTTTCATTAACTCATAAGCTCGTATTCCCGATGTCATTCACACATTTGAAATATAGATATTGAAGAACGACATATGAATTATACATATACATGTATGTGTGTGTGTGTGTGTGTGTGTGTGTGTGTGTGTGTGTGTGTGTGTGTCTATTAATCTATCAGTCTGCCAATTAATCTCTCTCTCTATCATATGTATATATTTACACACACACACACACACACAAATATATATATATATATATATATATATATATATATATATATATATATATATATATATATATATATATATATATATATATTCATATAAAAAAGAACATTGATGTACTCGAGTTGGCTCCCTTTGTAGTCCCCAGAGCATGAAAGGTTGGGAACCACTCGACAAGAGTAAAAGTATGTCAAGTGTTGCATCACTGTCTGTTTCACAAGAATTCTAGACATTCGGCCGACTCGCACGCGTATATTTTAGTAGATCTGTTCAGTTTACCTTTTTTTTCCAGTGGCTTTCTTTGATTTACATTTTTTTTTTTAGGGGTAACACCTAGGATTTAAGTTTTTCAAGAAACTATATTCTTTTCTTTTTGTACTTGCGAGCGAGCGGCAGAACCCATTGCAAAGGCGCTGAATGTCTTTTCTTTAATGAATCTAATTATCACGGATCGTCTCAAAGATGCGCCCTTTGCTTATAGGATCAGATTCCTTTTACCTTATATTGCCATTAGCTCTATAGATATTGCATTGTCATGAATCGAGCATAACTTTAACACCAGTATCGGTGTGAACGCCAAAATTACCAGAAGACATTTCATAACCTAATTTTTTTTTCCAACGGAGAGTTTCTGTCAATATGTCACTAGATGAAAAAAATTGAGTCTCTATGTTATTATTATTGCTGTTACTACTGCTAATACTTCTGCTACAACTATTACTACTACTCCTACCACCGTCGACACTATAACAACAACAACAACAACAACAACAACAACTACAACAACAACTACAACAACAACTACAACAACAACAATAATAACTACTACTACTACTATTACTACTACTACTACAACTACTACTACTGCTACTACTACTACTATTGTTATGATTATTATTATCATTAATATGGCTCAAATAAAGCCTCTATCTGAAAATACGAAGAAGATACAGGGACAAGACCAACTACATATCTAAGTTATGCCACTGGCAGTAGTAATCTTTGCCTGTAATTAATTTGTTTAATCTAGTTACGTACTGACTGGTCTTCCGTTGTCAGATGAACACAAACTGAACTAAAATGAACACAAACACAAAGACAAACACAGGGAGATTTATGCAAACACAACGTTTCGAATCACGCTTGTCTCGAAAACGTCACAGTGAAGTGTTTTCCATGTTAATGTGGTTCATTTAATTTGACTTTTCTCTTTCTTTTTGTGGCTTATTAACTAAAGGAGAAAAACCCGCTCGTACACGTATATGGTATGGGATACTGTAATAAATTTTAAACTAAGTGTTCTAATTGTTGTACTCAGTTTAAGTTGTATTATAATGAGCCAGAAAAAAAACCTCGTTTAATTTAATATCGAACATTCTTACTCAAGAAACTACTGGCGTTAAGTTGTTCCACCCAGCAGTAAGTCGTTTCACTTTACGATCACTTAAAAAACAAAACATGTTTCTTTGCTACGAATCTTTCATTAGGCATTGACTGCTGCTGATAAGAAGGTTATAGGTGTTAAAAGCTATCTCACAATACATTGTTCAGTTTATAGGCGAGAATTATGACCTATGAGACAAGATGAATACAGGTTAGCGTTTTTAGTGGGTAATTGTGTACTGTGGCGTTACCCTTTGGTTACCGACCGTAGAGGCGCTGATCTGAATGCTGTTCGTGTACTGAGGTAGGGGGAGTATATGGATGTGCAAATACACCGAAACTCATTTTAAACTCTCTCTTCTGTTATTTTTGAAAGTTTTCCTTTAGGAAAATAAAAGTATATATATATACTTTTTTTCTTAAGTGTTTTTTATGGGAAAAAAATCGTATAGGTACATATAGGTAAGCGAGAAAGCGAGAGTGAAAGAGGGTCTGTCATGTACATGGTATTGGTTACCTCAGGCAGCTTCCAATCTTCCCCTTTGATTGGTCACTCACAGTTATTTCGAACATTCCTCTTGATTGACTTTACAATACTTCCAGCCCCAAAGAGAAATGAAAGTGCTCTAGTTACGTGCAGAAAAAGTCTGTATGAGAGAAGAAGATGAAGGAGAAGGAGAGAGAGAAGAAGACGAAGGAGAAGGAGAAGACGAAGGAGAAGAAGGAGAGGGAGAAGGGGAAGGAGAGGGAGAAGGAGAAGGAGAGGAAAAGAAGAAGAAGAAGAAGAAGAAGAAGAAGAAGAAGAAGAAGAAGAAGAAGAAGAGGAGGAGGAGGAGGAGGAGGAGAAATAACCACACGAAGAAAAAAGTAGTCCATATATGTGTTTTATCACATGTAACACACCGCCGAGTCCTAGCACAGACCCAAGTACCGATAGCTATGCGTTAACTCACACAAAGAAGGTGCTTACTGCTCGTTTCTGTGTTAAAGCTGTAAGAGGATTTCCAATGTGATGTAAATATGCAAATTATGAGATTTTACCCTCCCCCCTCCCAACACGCCCATTTCACACATATATACACGCTATACAGATCTTTCGTATTTAGAGCATCACGTGGCATTCGCACTAAGGAAATTGCATGGAGATCACCAAGGACACGAGTTTTTTTTTTTTTTTCTATCTAAAGTGGAAATAATGAAT
>NC_051411.1:33553050-33565550 GCF_015228065.2 Penaeus monodon
CACACAGATAGACAGACACAAATACACACACACACACACACACACACACACACACACACACACACACACACACACACACACACACACACACACACACACATACACACACGCCTGAGTGTGTGTGTGTGTGTGTGTCGGAGTATACACACAACGCTAATGAAGGTAGGCTGATTAGACCAGGATGAATCCGCTTACGTGATTGGCTCAAACGCTCACGCGAACGTAAATAACAACGCTGATTGGCTGAGCCGCTCGTCGCCAGCGCCAGCCACGGAAAAATTTGCTCTTTTTCCTCCAAAAGCGATCCAGTAGGATGAGAAGCCAATGTTTTTTTTTTTTTTTTTTTTTTTTTACCGACGAACAAGTCATGATCGGATAATCTGTGCCAAGGAATAACCTCAAGTTTTATCCAAAAGTGGTGGTTGGTGGCTGTTGAGAATGATACATGCGAGAATGGATAATTTGCAAGATGTGCAACTTGTGTTTCGACATCATCAGAATTATATATATCATGCACACGGTCTTCAAAATTGTTCACACTTGAGAAAATGTACATAATAGATGGTCTGTTCGCTATTATTAAGGAGAAACTTTTATATAAAGGTCTTCAGAAGTGAACATGTCTATCTTCCAGTAATTCCAATTATCACTCAGACATTAAACATTTTGAAACTGTTCATCCTCACTCATACCTATATTTCATATTTGTTCAAGTTACGTTCAGAAGTAAATCATTTACTGGCTAAATGCCATCGCGAAAAAACAACAACGAAAAACTTGCTAATATCGCCTCTAAGAACAGCGAGTCGGCAATGACGCAATCTCTCTCTGTCCGTCTCGGGTAAACAAAAGAGGGGGAATTTATCACCTTTCGCCGGTGTCCTACGTAGATTGTACCACAGTCTGTTGCAGGGAATTGTTGAACTCGGTAAATATTGATGCCTTTTTTCCTTGTCTTAACGTTTTGTTATTTATCTATATATCTAATATATCTATATCTGTTTGTTTGTCTGTCTGTTTGTTTGCTGTCTGTGTGTGTGTGTGTCTGTCTGCCTATCTGTCTGTCTATCTATCTGTCTGTCTGCCTGTATATCTATCTATTCACCTATCTATCTATCAGTCTATTACTCTGCCTGTCTCTATAAATCTCTCTGTCTCTGCATGCATTTATGTTTATATATGCACATTCATGTACATATTTCTTGATGCATCTATCCATCACCGTAAACAAATATATGATAATCCGAACACCAGAATGACAATCATGAGCGAGCAATTAAAGATTTAATGACCTAGGTATTGCAACACACTCCCCCCCCCCCATTATGCAATAGGGTTGAAGTCAGGACTGCTACCGATTAGCTGGGTTTGTAGGGTTCTGTTCAGTGAATCAATCAGTCCATTAATGAGATCAGTCAGGCGGTTGAATAGGCGAGTAGATATAATTGAAACAAGATAAAATAGTGATTTTTTGATACGTCTGAAAAAAAATGTGTTATATGTTTACTGAATGATTGAATAAAGAAATATGATGAATAAAAGTAATGATAATGTAATGTAAATTAAATATTATGTGATATAATATAATCATATTATAATATAAAAATATAAAGATTAATGTAATAATGGTATAAGCATAATAAACAGATATCAAAAAGAAAAGAATTCACAAGCTATACAATCCCAATGCATTAAATTTAAGAAAAAAAAAAAACGAAAATAATAAAAAATTGTAACAAAACAATTAAACACAAAAAAGTTGCAGACGCCCACTGAAA
Source organism: Penaeus monodon (assembly GCF_015228065.2). NCBI lineage: Eukaryota > Metazoa > Arthropoda > Malacostraca > Decapoda > Penaeidae > Penaeus > Penaeus monodon. The sequence goes on from NC_051411.1 coordinate 33,554,829, forward strand.
TATTGCAATCTCCAAGATAAAAAATTTGCCATCCTCCCACCAAATTAAAATACTGCAAATTCACGTCCCCTTTAAACCATGTACCAATTATCCAGGAGTGGTAGATAACATAAAACAATGAGTTATCGCCCACATCACTCGTTGCTCATCACTCGTTGCTCATCACTCGTTGCCCAATACTCGTTGCTCATCTCTCGTTGCTCATCCCTCGTTGCTCATCCCTCGTTCCTCATCACTCGTTGCTCATCCCTCGTTCCTGTAGGTAGTCGGTAACTGTGGTCATCGATAGTCGTCAAAAAATCCCGTTTGAATTTTGTGGCGGTACCGCGCCTGTTATGATCGGTATGGATTGGTATGATTACCATTATCTTGCTTACGTCTTTTTTTTCTCTCTCTCCTTTTCCATATCTCTTGATCCTCTTTTTCTTTATCCTCTTCTTCCTTTTTTTTCTTTTTCTTCTTCTTCTTCTTGTTCTCTTCCTCTCCCACTTCTTCTTCCTCTTCTTCCTTCGTTTCCTCCTCTTCCACCTACTACTACTACTAATGTTTTTCATTCTTCTTCTACTCCTCCTCCTCCTCCTCCTCCTCCTCCTCCTCCTCCTCCTCCTCCTCCTCCTCCTCCTCCTCCTCCTCCTCCTCCTCCTCCTCCTCCCCCTCCCCCTCCCCCTCCCCCTCCCCCTCTCCCTCATCCCTCCTCCTCCTCCTCTCCCCCACCTTCCCTCCCCCTCCCCCTCTCCCTTCTCCCTCCTCCCCCTCCCCCCTCCTCCTTCTCCTCCTCCTCCTCCTTCTCCTCCTCCTCCTCCTCCTCCTCCTCCTCCTCCTCCTCCTCCTCCTCCTCCCCCTCCCCCTCCCCCTCTCCCTCATCCCTCCTCCTCCTCCTCCTCCTCCTCCTCCTCCTCCTCCTCCTCCTCCTCCTCCTCCCCCTCCCCCTCCCCCTCTCCCTCCTCCTCCTCCTCCTCCTCCTCCTCCTCCCTCCCTCCCTCCACCTCTCCTCCCCCTTCCTCTCTTTCTTATCCTTCAACCCTCTTATCCTTCTTCTATTCACATCATGCAAGTTTACCCAAGCAAGCAAGCAAAAAAAAAAAAAAAAAAAAAAAAAAAAAAAAAAAAAAAAAAAAAAAATTCTCTCGCTCAAGCTTCAACCACCGACTCAAAGAACCGAAGCTCTACGAAGCTCTACGCCGGAGCCATTTGTCAATCAGCACCGGATGGCGCGTGGAAGCGAACCAGGAAAATTTGAACAGAAATTAAACAGGTTTGAGTGCCCCCCGGCGGTGGTGTCTCGGGTGGTAAAAAGGTGGGCGCGGGTGTTGGCAACGCTGCTTCGACCCTCGTGCGTTTTTTTTTTCTTCTTCTTCTTCTTCTCCTTTTTTCTCTCTCTTTGAGGCTTTTTTTTATGTTTTATTATTTTAGTTCTTTATTTGTTTTCTTGGAGGGATGGTCTCAATTTTTTTTTTTTTTTTGAGAGGGGGGGAAGGGGGGCGGAGGAGTTGTCTTTTTGGTTGTTTGTGAAATTTTGCTTCTATGTTTCTCGCTCTCTCTCTCTCTCTCTCTCTCTCTCTCTCTCTCTCTCTCTCTCTCTCTCTCGCTCTCGCTCTCGCTCTCTCTCTCTCTCTCCCTCTCTCTCTCTCTCTCTCTCTCTCTCTCTCTCTCTCTCTCTCTCTCTCTCTCTCTCTCTCTCTCTCTCTCTCTTTATATATATAGACAGATAGATAGATAGATATGTGTGTGTGTGTGTGTGTGTGTGTGTGTGTGTGTGTGTGTGTGTGTGTGTGTGTGAGAGAGAGGTAGAGGAAGAAAGGGAAGAAAGAGAAAGAGAAAGAGAAACAGCAAGAGTGAAATAGCGAGAGAGAAAGAAAGATATATACTATATATATATATATATACGTATATATATAGAGACGAGACGCATAGAGAGCTAGAGAGACGAGAGCGAGAGCGCTAGGTCTAGCAGCAGACTAGGCGCGAGAGAGCGGGAGCGCGAAGAGAAGAGAGGAGAGAGAGAGAGAGAGAGCGAGAGAGATACGAGAGAGCGACGAGAGAGAGAGAGGTCGAGAAACTGAGCGCGAGGTGGTCTCCCCCCTCTCTCTCAGCGTGACACTCAAGAAAGATAGCGAGCAGACTCAGCGCGCCTCGATCTCGAGAGATCTCGTCGCTCGAGCTGTACGCGATGCTCGAGACGGATCTCTCTATCCCTGCTCTCTCGCTCTAGCATAGCTCTACAGATCTATCAGCGCTACTCGTAGCGCGCGATCGCGAGAGCGACAGAGCTGCGATCAGACCTTGTTTGTCAGCTGAGATTTGTTGAGACACCGATCGAGCGACCTAGGCTATACCACACCCACCTCGCGCGATTGCTCTCTCATGCGCGCTAGCGAGAGAGCGAGCTGAGAGCGCAGAGCGAGAGAGCGCTATCTCAGACGAGCGCGCTAGATACTAGAAGATATCCTTCTTGCTCTTTATAGTTTTGTAATATGCGCTACGCTCTCGCGCGACGTAGAAAGAGCGACTGACATCGAGAGAGCTAGCACGCGAGCGACGAGAGCGAGATACTAGATCTGCGCGCTCGCGCGATGCTCTCGCGCCCGACTTTCTTTTCTATGAGTGATTGCTTGAGATAGATGCGACAGAGCGCGATAGCGCGCGTCTCTCGCTCGCGCGCGCGATAGGTCGCGCTATCGCGGGAGCCGCGAGCTCTATAGCTCTAGCGAACGAGCGCTGATCGATCGCGCGCGCGCTGCTCTCTCGCTCTCTCTCTCGCGCGCGTCTCTCTCGCCGGGGGACCAGTCGTTACAGGGTTTATCCCGCTAGCTAGCGCTGATGAGCACACCAACACCCAGCGAGAGCGAGCGCGACATGCGCGCGCTGCTAGCGCTCGACTCGAGCAGCGAGACCGCGAGCCGCTCGTATCTCGCAGTGGGGTACTTTCGCTTTTTTTCCGCTCTCGACTCTCTCGATAGAGACTCTCGAGGGCGCGTAGACATCAATAGCGACTCTCGCGCTCTCCTCTCTCTCTCTTCTCTCTCTACTGCGTCTCGCTCGCTCGCTCTCTCTCCCTCCTTGATTTCGTGCGTGCTTTCGTTCTTTGGCTCGCTGCCCTCTCTACTCGCTCCTTCGTCCGCGAGCTCCTCTCGCTCTACTCCTCTCGCTCTCGCGCTCGATATCTCTCTCTCTCTCACTCTCTCCCCCTCTCCCTCTCTCTGCTCTCCTCCTCTTCCCTCCATCTGCGCGATCCTCTTATGTCGCGCTCTCTGCTCTCTCGCGCTCTCTCTGCTCGCGCTCTCTCTCTCTGCTCTCTCTATCGTCTCGCTCTCGTCTCCACGTTTCTCTCACGACTTTTCAGTCAACCGGAAATAGTGTTTGAATTTATATACAGAGCAAGATTACAAAGACTGAGGTAATCCATATCTTGTATAAACACAAGATTTTTTAAAATCAAACCACAACGAATAATTGAAAAGTTTCATTATGCAAAATTATTTAAGGTATTTAAAAGGTAAATTGATTTTGATTCCCTTCGAAAATCATCACTAAATGATCTATTTCGTCCGTGACCCAGTGTACAAATCCCTTTCTCTCGTTGTAGAGATATGTAGGAGAGAGAGAGAGAGAGAGAGAGAGAGAGACGAGTGAAAGTGAGAGTGAGTCTGAGAGATGAGAGAAATTGTGTTGTATGTGCACATGCGCATGTGCACATACATACATACAAATACACACACACACACACATATATATGTACACACACACACACACCACACACACACACACACACACACACACACACATATATATATATATATATATATATATATATATATATATATATATATACATATACATATTCATACACACACACACGTACACATATGCGTGCTATCCGTAGTTACCAGCACCAAGGCGCAGGAAAAAATCCCCTTCGATCTCCCGGACAGCAAAAACACGCTCGGCATTTCCAGAGTGAATTTCGAATTTCATTACAATAACGGAATCCTTCGTACTTCCAGGTTCATAAACACTCAAGGTAAAGAGACTTAAATCTTAACCTGAACTATGGAAAGATGAAAAAGAATAACAAGTTTTTATTCGGTCATTTTTCCTGTGAGATTAGCACTTGAGTGATTAGCTACATGTTTGTTCTTTGTCAATCTCACTCTCTCTGTTTATATTTGTTGTTCATACGTATATTTCTATGTGTATACAGATACATATGCTTACACAGATATGTAAATATATACACAGATACAAAGATTCCATTCTCTCTCTCTCTCTCTCTCTCTCTCTCTCTCTCTCTCTCTCTCTCTCTCTCTCTCTCTCTCTCTCTCTCTCTCTCTCTCTCTCTCTCTTCTTTTCTTTTTAGGTCAGACTTATATTATGACGAAGACTTTCTTCTTTCTCTGTCTATCTATCTGTCAAACCAACTATCTCTCTCTCTCTCTCTCTCTCTCTCTCTCTCTCTCTCTCTCTCTCCTCTCTCGCTCTTCTCTCTCTATCTCTCCCTACTCGCTCTCGTCTCTCTCTCTCTCTGCACACTCTCTCCTCTCTCTCTCTCTCTCTCTCTCTCCTCTCTCTCTCTCTCCCTCCATCTCTCTCCCTTCCTCTTCCTCCTCTCTCTCTTCTCGCTTTTCTCCAAATCTATTCCTCACTCTCACCTCCTCTCCTCCTCTCCCTCCCTCCTCTCCATCTCTCTTTCTTCCTCATCTCACCTCCTCCTCCCTCCCTCCCTCCCCTCTCCTCCTCTTCCCTACGCTCCCCCTCCCTCCTCCCTTCCTTCCCCCTCTCCTTACTTACGCATGAATTTGGGAAGCGTACAGGTGTTATTAAACCACACCACCTCAGACGTACATTGATTAAAACTCTAACAGTCACAACTCTATGTGAGAGCAGTTAAAGACAATTATCATTCAGGTTCTTTTTTTTTTTAATTGCATATAGAGGAACTGAGGCTCCATCTGGTGCTCTAATTACTTAACGCGTATGAATGAATATGTGGTTGTTGCACTGCGGTGAATAGATTGTAACACTTTCGGTTTCTCTCGCTCTTATTTTTTGCCCCTCTCTCTCTCTCTCTCTCTCACACACACACACACACACACGCACGCACGCACGCACGCACGCACGCACACGCACACACACACACACACACACACAACACACACACACACGCACACGCACACGCACACGCACACGCACACACACACACGCACCCACCAACGCACGCACGCACACACACACACACCCCACACACACACACACGCACTACACACACACACACACACACACCACACCCCACACACACACCACACACACGCACACGCACCCGCACACGCACACGCACACTCACACGCACACACACACACACACACACACCCACACACACGCACATATGTGTGTGTGTGTGTGTGTGTGTGTAGATATATGCACATATATATGTTTATATATATATATATATATATATATTTAAATATTATATATATATATATAAAATATATATATATCTATTATATATATACACAGAAAAAGAGAGAGAGAGGAGAGGAGAGAGAGAGAGAGAGAGAGAGAGACGAGCAGAGAGAGAGAGAAGAGAGAGAGAGGAGAGAGAGAGAGAGAGAGAGAGAGAGAGAGAGAGAGAGAGGGAGGGAGAGAGAGAGAGAGGGAGAGAGAGAGAGATGAGAAGGACGATATTTCATCATCGCATAAGAGTCACATTAAGCAGCGTAAAACTGAAAGGCTGCTCGTGCGTGCGTGTGCTGGATTCACGTGCAGCGCCCGCGAGTGATTCGTTTCGACGTTAATACGCTAACTCTTGGGATTTTTTATTTTTGTGGACTCACTTCGGCCTCAGGGGTCTTTCTTGTTTTATTCTGTGTTATTATCCTCTTTTTATCTCTTCTGTGTGTGCGTGTGGGTTCGTGTGTGTGTGTTCGTGTGTGTGTGTGTGTGTGTGTGTGTGTGTGTGTGTGTGTGTGTGTGTGTGTGTGTGTGTGAGTAAGCTGTTTCAGTTACTTCGGCAGCTGGGACGATCACTACTTATACCGAGGAGGACCTAAGCCTAGAGGAGGTCGTGACCAGCATCCGACGTGGTAAGGTCGGCCTAGGATTCCCCTCCGGGCAGGCTGACCTGACCTGTGACCCCGCGCAGCGCTTTTACCCTTTAGACACTGTACTAGAGTACGTATAGCCTTTTACAAACTGGTGGCAGGGGGGGGCGCTGCGTCCTTCCGGCTCGCAGCACGAACATCACCTCCAAAGAAGAAAAACCGCTCGACCGTTCCCGAAGACATGTCTAAAAAAAAAACAAAAAACACGCAAGTACACGTTTGGGCCCCCCTTTTTATTATTTCTTTTCCTTTCTTCGTCCATACATGTGTTAAGCCGTTGTTTTTTTGTTGGGTAAAAAGTGCAAAATGACAGCAAGTGGCACGATCTCACACTATTATTTTGACCTCAGATTGCACTCGATCGTGTGATCGAGTATGTGGTCAATAAACATGAATATCGTTCAATAGTTAAGTAGTTAATTAATTTCTCTCGTTTTTAGAGATTCATGTTGTTTCATCTGCAACGAATTTAACGCGTTCGTGATTTTATCTTATCACGAATATCATTTCATTTTATCTCATTCCTCCCCTCGCCCAGACCTGACCGCGCTTTCTCTTTCGCTCGTGGTCAGTCGGTTGTGGTCTTGACCTGACCTCACCTTTTCCTTTTTCCGATCAAACCTAGGGGATTAACTGTAGTATTGTTACATTGCTTTTTGGTGACACGTTCTATCGGCGCTAGAATGGAGCGTGTAACGCAATTTTATTAAATTTTATTATATTGAATATAGCGTAGGATCTCCCCCATATCAATATTACCCCGGGGTTGCGTAAACGCGTAATAGATCTGCGCTCCAACATTCGACAGTAGGTACAGGTAAAACCGAGGTTATTCGTTTGATCGGCAACTTTGAGTCGGTGTGACCCACAGTTACGTCCGTTAATTAATGTAGGACTAGGGTTTAAGCTAGAATAATTATTCACTTATTAATCACACCTTTCTCACCCTCTTGAAGTCACTAGCATGTTTTGGGTAATTCCCAAGTGATCATGTGATTCGTAGGTAAATATCCGTAAAGGAATGTCCCAAGTCCCCCATCACAGATACGCAGAAAAGAAAGGCGGGTTATTTATAGATTTTCTTGGCTTGGGTCACTTCAGTCAATGTACGGCATTTTGGGTATAGAATCCCCCCATCGATGAAGTCTAACATGCATAGCTAGACATGTACCTCGGCAGTTCAGACGGCTGACCCTGAGAAGATTTGCTTGTTAAATAGCTTGCAAATATTTTTTTCATGTCACCATTCATTCATGTGTACATTCTGTCGCATATCATTAAAGGTTGAATTCAGTGTGGTAGTTGAAATAATTTTATATAGCTAGCTTTGCTAATTTACTTCATTTTTGTTATAGTGAACTTTTAATATTCGTGTTGTGTTTCATTCTCTGTGGGGAGGGTCATTCTCGCTTTTCACCCCTCATTCACTCTCCCCTGTAGCACACATGACACACACCGAAGGAGGACCCCTCTGCAGAACTGGTCACCTTAGGATGCTGTGGGAAGGACGTCATCGGAGGATCGCCATAGGCCTGCGGATGTCCATCAGAGCAGGTGTTAAGCCGTCCCATGATGTATTTGGACGGGCGCTGCCTGCCGAGACGCCCATAAATCCAGCGAAAGACCAGGAACTCACCAGCGCAGTTATCAGTCGCCCCAGGATGCTGTGGATGGGCGACGCCTGGCGGACGCCCGCAAATCCAGTCAACTCCAGGAGCTTGTTAGCGCAGGTATCAGCCGCCCCGAGATGCCGCCCCCTGCCCGACGCCCGTCGATCCAAATGAAGATTACAAGGATGTAGAAATCGAGCATGCTGCTGTGAAGGACCTGGACGAGATTTGTGAGGACGTGTGGACGAGGACGCAGCCGAGTTAGGCCTAGACGAAGACTACGAGGAAGTCTAGACGAATCCAAATTTCAAGGAGGACCTGTGCGAGTCTTTTGAGGACGTGTGGACATTGAGGATGGACAGATTACACCGAGGACCAGGAAGAAGAGGACGACAGGGACGAGCAGCCCCGAAGATGCACCAGGACAACACATGCGAGAACGAAACGACCAGCCAAATTAGGTCACCCTTGAGGCAAATCAAAGGCACCTTGAGGGTGAGGCGTGTTTAGGGGGCCGAGCAGTGTACGATGTAGCAGACGGGACCGGTGACCTCACCTCGCTCCCCCCATCCTTCCTCCAGCTGTTTCAGTCACTTCGGCAGCTGGGACGATCAACTACTTATACCGAGGAGGGCCCTTTAAGCCTAGAGGAGTCATGACCAGCACCCGACGGGGTTTAAGGTCGGCCTAGCCCCTCCCCCTCCGGGCAGGCTGACCTGACACGTGAGCCGCCTTACATAGTCTCGTGTGTTCCCATTCTGTGTCAACTCTTATCAATAAAGAGTCACGCCGTTAACAAGTATAACTACCCTCTGTTCACCATTGTACTAAGGATTATAGCCTTTTACAGTGAGTGTGTGTGTGTGAATGTGTGTTGTGTATGAGTGTGTGTGTGGGGTGATGTGTGTTTGTGTGTTGTGTGTGCAGTATGTCGTATAAGAAAAAGGGAAAACATGTATATGATAGAGAATGACAATAGCGACTTTTCCCCAAATAACCTTCCCTCCCCCCCCCCCCCCATCCCCCTACCCTCCCCCCTCCCCCTCCTCCCCCCAAAGCCCAGACTTTCCCCTTGACCTCAATCACCCCCCCGTTCACTCTCCTCCACCCCCCCCCCTCATCCCTCTCTCCCATCTATCTACCTTACCCCCAATTTCCCATCTGCTCTGCACTCCAAGAGTAAATCACCTTAACATGCAATTTGTCAGGCTGTTGCACATATTGCATCCCCGCCGGTTTAGGGTTAATGTGCACATTGCAAGCCCCGAGTCATTTGGAAATCACTGAGGAAGTTCGATTGCTCGTTAACTAGTTCTGCTCATCAGTGTAATTACCAAGTCAAAATAAGACAGATGGGGGAAGGTGGAGTTAACATGGGTTATCTGGAGGGCGTGTGAGAGAGAGAGAGAGAGAGAGAGAGAGAGAGAGAGAGAGAGAGAGAATAATAAAGAAAGAAAGAAAGAAAGAGAGGAAGAGAACCAGAAAATAGAAAAAAAAAAAATAAATAAATAAAAGAGTGTTCACGTGTTTGTGTTTATGCCTGTATAGGTATCAACGTGAATATACGCGCATCAAACTCCACTGCCATTGGGTGCATCTCTGTACATTCACCTTATAACAATAATAAAAAAAAAAATCTTTTAGCCTTTCACCCTCACCAGGACCTATATATATACACCCGGTTTAGGTCCTTCCTCAGTCAAACCGGTTCTGTGGTGGTTCTGCCCCGGTTCGGGCTAGCCAGGCTGGCTGGGGCGTTTCAGTGGGAGCAAGATCTTTGAATTCGGAAAGGAATGTGTGTGTTTTATTATTATTATTATTATTATCATTATTATTAATGAATTTTCTTTTACTTTTCTTAATGAAGAGAAGGGAGGGTATCAATGATTTTTTTTTCTTTATTTATTATTATTATTATTTTTTTTTTCATTCTTTTTTGGGGGTAGGGTAGTGTTAGGCTCAGATTGTCCTAATGTGTATTTTCTTTTATTTCTCCTCTCTCATCTTTCTCTATCTTCTTCTTTATTCTCCTTCTCTCTACTATACTCATTCTCATCTTTTCCCACCTTTTTCTTATCAATTTCTGTTCTTCTTGCTCCAAACTTCTCGCTGTCTCTTTCTTTTCTCTAAAAAATCTCTCTCGGCCCCCCACCCCCCTCTCCCCTCTCCCCTGGTCGGCTTGTGGGGTTTTTGGGGGGTATGGGTGTGAGGTTGTCTTCTCTACCCCCTCACTCTCTCTCTTCTACTCTCCTCTCTCCTCTCTCCCCCTCTCTCTCTACCTCTCTCTCTCTCTCTCCCTCTCTCTCTCCCCTCTTCTCTCTCTCTTTTATTTCTTCCTCTTCTTCTCTTCTCTCTCTCTCTCTTCTCTTTTCTCTCTCTTTCTCTCTCTATTCTCTCCCTTTCTTCTGTTTCTGTTCTTTTCTTTTCTTCTTTTCTTTCTTCTTCTCTTTTATCTCTTCTTCTTCTCTTCTTCTTTTCTCTTCTCTTTTTTCTCTCTCTCTTTTTCTTTCCCGTGGGTTTTTTGTCTGTTGTTTGTGTCTGTTTTGTTGTTGTTGTTGTTGTGTGTCTTTTCTTCTTTCTCTCTCTCTCTCTCTCTCTCTCCCCTCTTTTTCTCTCTCTCTCTCTCTCTCTAATTCGGGGTGGTGTATGTGTGTGTGTTTGGGGGTGTGTGTGTGTGGTGTGGGTGTGTGTGTGTCTGTCTGTCTGTCTGTCTTCTTTCTCCTCTCTCTCTCTTTTCTCCCCCCCCTCTTCTTTTTGTTTTTTTTTTTGTTCTCTTTTTTCTTTTTCTCTTGTCGTCTTCTTCTTTTTCTCTCTCTCCTCCTCTCTCCCCTCCCTCCTCCCTTCCCTCCCTCCTCCCCTCCCCTCCCTCTCTCTCTCTCCTTTCTTCAGCTATACAAACTTTTCATTGAAAGGTATGGGTAATAATATTTTTTCCTTCATAAGGCTCTGGTCCCTTCTGGATCTTTTTATAAGGGAAAGTAGGAGATAATCTGACACTGAAAGGCTTAAAGAGA
>NC_051411.1:33570550-33573050 GCF_015228065.2 Penaeus monodon
AGGTTCTTCCCTTTTTATCGTTGTTCTCTGTGTCCTTTGTAGAATAGAAGAACAAGAAAATAAAAAGAGTAGAAAATGCCGGAAATTGACGTTCGTAGGAAGAGGGGGAGATATGTTAAAAGCGACACAGAAATACGAGAATGTCGACAGCATTTCCAAAAGCACTTTCGGGACTCTGTGTAAAAGTGTTACCCCGTTCCTTTTTTTCTTTCTTTCTTTCTTTTTTTTTGCCCATTTGAGCTTCTTTTACTTCGCCATTCACATCTTATTTTCCTTCTCCGTTTTATTTCGTTTACATTTTTTTTTCTTCTCTTTCATTTTTTTCGTGTAATCCTTCCGTTTTATCAACATCGTTCGCGTAATCATGATATTCGTTGTTATTTTGGTGTCATCCTTATTAACGTTATTATAATATGGTCATAGTACTATTGTTTTCGTTATCTTTACTGTTTATATGGATATCAGTATCGTCATTAATATGACTATTAGTGGCTAGTATCGCCCGAACTGGCCCATCCCTCTTTCCCCGTGATCATTCTGCGGGGAAGAGCAAAGGCAGGTCGAAGATGTCTTCACTAGATTAGATACGTTGTCTGTCGGAGCCCTGAATTTGGAAGATTTTTTAATTTGAACTGCGAGTTTTTCACATATTCAACATTTTTATTTATTTTTTCTCTCGGACTTTTTAATTTCCGTTTTGAAAATTTCATCACCTATTTAAATTCACTTTCCCTCATATAAGTTTGCAAATAGAACCCTCTTGCTATTCCCTTGTCTTTACACCCGTTCATTACACCTGATCTTCTTAAGAACTTTAGACACAGACAGTTTAATATAGAAGTAATATACGCAGGGAACAGGGTGCATACATTATGAACTTTGGGTGTCACGAGGATGTTAGAAGCGGGGGGGGGGGGGGATATTGGATCAGGTGTTGGGGGGTGAGGGGGTGAGGAGATTAGGAGGGGGGGGAGGGGGAAGAGGTGGAGAAAGGGGGTGAGGGAGGAGATTAGGAGGGGGAGAGGGAAAGAGGTGGAGAAAGAGGGTGAAAGGAGGGAAGAGGATTAGGGAATAGAGGAGAAAAGGAATAGGAGAAAAAAGTTGGAGAAAGAGGATGAGAGGAGGGATAGGATGGGGGAGAAGGAAGATGAGGGAGAGGTGGAAAAGGGGGGAAGGGAGGGAAGAGGAGGGGGGGAGGGGAAGGAGAAGAGGTAAATGATGATGGAGGTGGAGAGCAGGTTGGAGAAAGAGATAAAGCGAGGGAGACAAGTGATGAACGGGGAAATAAGTGAGAAGCCGAAAGATAAATAAAACCAAAATAAAAGAAATGAGGTAAGAACCGATGACGAAGAACCGAAGAGAGGATAAAGAGAAAATACAAATAAAGAAGAGATGGATAGTGGAAGCACTAGGGAAGAGGGATAGGGGGGGGGGAAGGAGGTATCAGGAGAAGTCAGAAGAGGAAGCGAACGAATGCAAAATAGGGGGGGGGGGAAGAGGCGTTCCCTTTAACCTCATGAACATAAACCAGGGCAACGGCCCATGCGTCCCCTACATGCATAGTCAGCGGGAGACTAAAGTTCTTGAAGCCTTTAATGAGAATATTCGCATGTTCAGTCGATTCATTCAGGAGTGAGGAGAGGAGGAGGGGGGGGGAAGGGGTAGGGGGCAAAAGAGGAGGGGGTGATAGGGGTAAGGGGAGGGACAGGGTGACGAAGGGAGGGGAGGGTATGGTACCCTTCTTAGCGTCAGATGTCTGTTCATGGTTTAAGATATGTCATGTTAATTCCCATAAGTTAAGTTAAGTAAGTTTATTTGCCACCCTTGGCTATCTTTCCAGGCGTGGCCAATCGTGATTACACTTTTACATATATTTGACATAGTACAGTATTCCGTGACTACTGTAATATTACATGGTAAAATGAAAATATAAGGCATACATCATACAAAAGAATGTTACGTTTATATGCTTTTGCCACTGTGTTTACATAACACTGTTCTTTTTTATGGCAGTTTTGCATAGTGAATTTAGGATATAGTACGAGTATAGCTTCCAATGTATCAGATGAAATTAAATATTCATATTATTCTTTATACTCATGTTAGGTGGTCTGAAAGGCTATATCACATGACATTCCGAGTAATAGTGCTCACGCGTTCCCTTGTTTTTTCTTGTTACACAGTCTACACCTAGATTCATCTGCATTTCTTCCACCGTGCAGTCGCCAGTACATTCTGTAACCTAAACGCATTCTGGCAATAACCACGTCACATTGCCTGGTTTCTTCGGTGCCACCCATAGGAAGGCTTGCTATCTCTATGCTAATTCCAGTGCCTTATGGTACAGCTTTCAGGCCTTTTAGTGTTTGTCAGATCTACTAGTTGTTCCTTATGAGAACTTTTCAATTATGTACAACCCTAGCAAAAGGCATCCCAAGATCTATGTTCACAGTATCTTTGCTGCAGGCTTCCTTCGCCAATATGTCTACGTGGTCATGCT
>NC_051411.1:33587853-33594804 GCF_015228065.2 Penaeus monodon
AAGAAAAATTGACGATAAAGAAACACGTAAGGAATATTGCTAATTTGGCTGATGTAAACAAGGGCATAGTCATATTGGGACACGAAGAAAAAGTTGTAGAAGATGGAATGGAACGATACAAAGAAAACAAAAAGAAATTGGTTGTTAATATTCTCAGGGTCAAAATCCAGAATTCTCCGATCAGAATATCACAGCTCACAGGAGATAGGAATTATTCGAAAAAAAAGGAAAGAAACGACCTTTAAAAGTGACATTCATGAATAAACAAATAGTAACTGATGTAATACACGAAGCTAAGCTCCCAGCCACCCACGAAGAACAAAAGAAAATCCGGATATGAGATAATAGGATCAAAGATGATAGAGAAATATCGCAGACAAAAATTGGAAGAGATAAACACAAAAATGAACAAAGGACTGAGGAAAAAACTTGTTCATTTGGAGAGTGAGAGGCCTCCAAGCAAAACAAGTTTGTTATCGGAACCAAAATGTAGAGACAGACAAACTTTCGCTAAAAAAAAACAGACATGATCTTTCGGTATTCCTTTTCGTCTTGCAGCCAAAAGAAATAACGAAAGATTATATAGAAATTTTTATACAAATATACAATTTCGAAGTTACTAGACCTAGATGCAATTATTGCAATTAATAAACCAGATGTAATATGCATCGCTGAATCCAAACTGGTTCCCTCCGATGCAACATTAGGGCTCAGAGAATATAATATTTGGAGAAAAGATAAGGCAAATGGAAATGGAAAGGGATATTAAGCAAGACACCATATGGGGACTAATGGCAATCGAGGTAGAAAGAAAAGGAGTAAACATAATAATAGATAGTGTACATACATTGGCGTGGTCACAAGAAAATGACCGAAAACTATTTCAAGAAACGTTAAAGAGCCTGGAAAAGAGGTGCTATAACTTTCGGTAACTAATGCAAAAGGGGATTTTAATAGCAAAATTGACTTGGAAAGTTTCGATCCCAGAGCTCAGCCAGATTCGGGAAATACAAAATTACTAGAAGTCATAAATTCATTTTGCCCTTTCCAAAATGTAACAGATCATACCAGGGTAGGAGGGCTAGATAGACCGTATGGAGTACTGTTCTTCTCTAGGAAAAAGTAACCATGTAGTAATTAAATTAAAATACTGTCTGCTACAGGACAAACATCATAAGCAAGGAAAAAATAGGAAAATACGAGAAAAATTATGTCTTAAAGATTTCTTTGATGACATAAACTGAGAAATACCCCCGGACGAAGAGAACCTGAATATACAATTCTATATAAAAAAAAAAAGGAGCAGGAAAAAATGCATCATGATTCACAACTGAAGCAAGAAAGAGCCAAAAGTGGTTCAATGATAAATGCAAGAAATCGAGAGAAAACCAGCAACTCCTCTGGATAAAATTCAGAATACATAGATCTCAGGCAGCGTATGAAAGCTATAAAGTTAGAAATAAAAAAGTTTACCCAAGACATGAAGAGAGGCAACATTTGTTTATGAAAAGGATATAATGAATAAATGTACCGTCAGAAAAAAAATATTGTTACCTTTACTTGTGGTCAATGAGGAACTGAACGCTACTCTCTGTTAACAACCTATTACAGTGCTAACTGCCTTGCCTCGCTATTCCACACCACTTCGTCGATTTTTTTTAATATTAGTTTGTGCAAAGGGTAACTGTATTTATTATTCTGACTATACAAATCAATCAAAGCTCTTTAATTACATAAGTAGTAAGACTAAAAGTAGAGATCAAATTAGCGCCATCAAAGGCAATAACATTGTTTATACTAGGAGGAAATGTGTGAAATCTTTAGAGAGAAATTTCAGTCAGTCTTCGTTCGGGACCCATACTCTGAAATGGTACAACCGTAATTCAGAATATCGAAAATATCACTCAAAAAGAATGAATAAAAGACCTACTAAAAGGGATAGACAAGACTAAAGCAGACGGACCAGATGAGTTTTCTAACTGGGATCTGAGGGAATGTTCTGAAACTCAATGTAATCCGTTATTGTTAACATTCCAAAATTCAGTGAGACCAGGAAAACTCCCAAAAGATTGGAAACTCGCCAATGTTATACCTTTATATAAGAGCGGCGACAAACAAACCCTCTAAATTATAGACCAGTTTCGTTAACCAGTGTAGTAGGTAAGCAGTTAGAGAGTCTAATTAGTAAACAGTGGGTTGAAGTCCTTGAAAAAAAAAAAAACACGATATGATATTTAAACAATTTGCTTTTAGGGAAGGAAGGTCATGGGTAGCAAATCTCCTCTATTTTTTCATGAAAGAGTTTCTGAAATATTACAAGAGACGGCTGTGTGGATTGTGTATACAAACTCCTCGAATGGATGAAATACTTCCTTCATGAAAGACATACGGAAGCACTCTACATGGAGACGAGTAACTAGCAGAGTGCCTCAAGGATCGGTCTTGGCGCCGATTATGATAACTGTTTTCATCAATGATTTAGAGTCAAACATAAATCTAGGCAGTTATCTGAATATATTTGCGGACGATCCGAAGTTGCAAAAAAGGGTAATAGACAACGCCTCACACCAATGCCTCCAAAGTGACATCGAGAACTTTTTCATATATAGGTTGTACTTGGAAAATGGAATTCAAAACCAAAAAATTCAATGTACTTATATTCGGATACAATAAAAAAATCGTCCAATATACTAATGCAAATTAGGAGACAGTATTAAGCACAACAGATAGGGAAAACATACCTTGGAATAATCATAAACAGCAACGTAAGCCTGAACGGTCATATAAATGAAAAGATCCATAAAATGTTAGGGCTGATTGCCAACATGAAAAGGGCATTCGCGTATATGGACAAAGATGCGTAGAGAAGATCACTGCAGCCATCATAAAACCTAGTCTAGAGTACGGTGCAGTGATATGGATTCCACACTTAAAAGAGGATATAGATAAACTAGAAAGAGTTCAAAGAGCAGCCACAAGAGGGGCACCAACTCTTAAGAGATATGAGCTGCGAAGATAGACTTATAGACTTTCTTATTATTTTGGAAAAGAAGGAAAAGAGTGACATGATTATGATGTTCTGCTAAATTACAGGAAGAGTGAAATAAGACGAAGATGACATTATAATTTTGATCACAAGAAGGACGAGAAGGCACAGTAAAAAGTTAAAAGTAAAAAAATGCGAGAAGGATGTCAAAAAAGTTCAGTTTCCCAAACAGAACTATTGAAACATGGAACAATCTTCCAAATGAGGTTGTGTGTGCCAAGAATGTGCATCAGTTTAAAAAGTTATAAGATATTCTAAATATAGCAGACGGGAACATCTGAGCTTAGCTCTTCTCCCGTATTGACACAACTGGGTAAGAACTAGGTAAGAATACACACACACACACACACACACACACACACACACACACACACACACACTTTATATATAAATATAAAGAAACAGATAAAGAAATTATATATATATATATATATATATATATATATACATATATATATATATACATATATATATATATATATATATATATATATATATATATATATATATATTTACACACACACACAGACACACACATATATGTTTGTTTATTTTTATTTCTATTCTATACATATACGTTTGTTTATACGAACATAATGTTGCATAACTAATGCTGAACTTACGCTAATGACGAAGGCTTAATATAACATTTATCATGCAAGTAAAAACATGCGCATGTGTGTCTGTAAAGTGCAATAAAAATGTAGAAAGAAAATGCAAAAAGTTCTTCTCAGTAATTGGAGTATCATCTTGGTAATTGCAGGAAGCTTTTCTTAACCGCCAAGGGTTCTTCTTAATGTCACGAGAATTAAAAACCCGGGTTTGATCTGTTTATGTGTGTGTGTGTGTGGTGTGTGTGTGTGTGTGTTGTGTGTGTGTGTGTGTGTGTGTGTGTGTGTGTGTATTTACTTATTTATTTATTTATTTATTTATTTATACTTGCACACACACACACAACACACACACACACACACACACACACACACACACACACACACACACACACACACACACACACACACACACACTCACACACACACACATATACAGGGAAGTCTAGACAGAAACAGAAGAACACGCTACTGTAAACAGATACAAACGGATACAAACACATGCCTGCCCCACGTACTTGTACCGGGGTTAGACGCAACACTTGTAAATTTGAGTAACCTACGGCAAACACTTAGCATGAAAGCCACCTGAGATCTCCCACCCACGCCCTCCTCCTCCCTCGGCCGGCAGCCTTCAGCACTCTCTGGCTCTCCTTACAGGTTTGATACTTGATTCGACACGCGGGTGAAGCGGAAATGAAGTTTACGGATAACTCAATTAAGGGTGGTATTACCTTGCGCTTTTCGGGGGTTTAATCGTATGGAAATCTTCCCTTTCTTCCAGCATCCTTGTAACTTTTCTTCTCATTTATTTGTTTATTTGTTGATTGGTTTATTTATCTTCGCGTTATTCCATCTCTGTTATCTATCGATCTATCTATCTGTCTATATATTCATCGGTTGAATAATCAGTTTATTAATCTATTTATCTAGTTCTCTCTTCATTTATTAACTACTGTTTTTCATTTTAATAAGTTTTGGTGGCCAGGGCAAGGCAGAGAGAGTGAGAGACTAAGAGAGACCAAGACCTTAGAAAGATTTTTTTTCTCTAAGAATCAGACAAAGCGAAGAAAAAGAGATAAACAAAGACTGGAAAAACAAAAGAAAATCGGGAGAATTCAACCATATAACGCATTCTGTCCAAGTCGCGAATTTTGTGGCATTCTTTCGTTTGATGAAAAAATTAAATCTTTATTTTCTTTTTCTTTATTTTTTTGTCCATTCAAGTTGTGGCAAATATGTTTGTATAGAACATCAGGGTTAAAACGAAGGACGGAAGGCAAAGACTGAAGATTAAAGGGGCATTTGTTAACGAAATTCTAATTGTTTATAATTGCTCAAATCAAGGTTCAAGTTTCTGTCCCTCGTTCAAATCTCGTTCCCATTCTCGTTCTCTCTCTCTCTCTCTCTCCTCTCTCTCATTCCTCTCTTCTCTCTCTCTCTCTCTCTCTCTCTTTCTCTCCCATTCCTTCCCTCTCCCCCTCCTCCCCTCTCCTTCTCCTCCCCTCTCCTTCGTCTCCCATTCTCCCTCTCCCCCTTCTCTCTCTCTCTCTCCTTCTCCCCATTCCCCTCTCTCTCTCTCTCTCTCTCTCTCTCTGTGTCTGCCCGTAGGTTCCTTTCCGCGCGACCGCCTCTTTATTTTCCATCCAATTAAGCTGCTCTGCTAAAACGTTTCTTTCCTCACAAACCCCTTGTTTGCCGCCAGCATTCAGGCCAACGATATCTCTCATTCTCTCCCCCCCTTTATCTCAGTTATTTCTTTTCTCTTTCGCTTTGTTCGAGGTCTCTCTCTCTCTCTCTCTCTTTTTCCCTCTCTCTCCTCCTCTCTCTCCTCTCTCTCTCCTTCTCTCCTCTCTCTCTCCTCTCTTTCCTCTCCTCCTCCTCTGCTCTGTCTCTCTCTCTCTTTGTTTCTTCCTCTGTCTCTCTGTCTCTGTCTCTTTCTGTCTCTGTCTTGGTCTCTGTCTTTTCCCTCTCTCTCTCATTCTTCTCTCTTCCTTCTCTCTCTCCTCTCTCTCTCTCTTCTCTCTTCTCTCTCTCCCTCTCTCTCTTCTCTCTCTCTTCTCCCCCTTCTCCTCCTCCTCTCTCTCTCCCCTCTCTTCTCTCTCCCCTCTCTCTCTCTCTCTCTCTCTCTCTTTCCCTCTCTCTCTCTCTTTTTTTCTGTCCGTCTGTCTATATACCTACGTACCTACATTGCATTCTTTCTATCTCCGTCTCTCTCTCTTTATCTTTCTCCCTCCTTCCTCTCTCTTTCCCTCATCTTTTCTCCCTCTCGTTACATAACATCTTTCATTGTTTTTTTATCCTCCTCCCTTTCGTCCCCTCTTTATCAACGACCTTCTCGTTTCTCCCTTTCCGTCTGTCCTGCTGACCTTTTGAGGAGAAAAGTCTAACCTGGCGCCACCTGGGGTCACTGGAGTCGCCCACAGCGCTCCATTATTTCAGGTCAGTTATAATGGCGTTATCTTATATTATATTATATTGTATTTTATTTTTATTATATATATGTAATAGTATAAATATTATATATTTTATTATATTATAATATATATATATTATTATATATAATGTATATATTAGTATTATATTATATATATATATATATATATATATAATATATATACACAATTATTTGGGGGTGGTTTTTGTGTGTGAAAAAAATAAAAGTTGTATGTTGGGGTACCCATGCTACACACACACCCACACCCCACACACCCCACAACACACACACAAACCACACACCCACACCACCCCACACACACACACAAATATAATATATATATATATATTATATTATATTAAAATATATATAAACATATAATCAATAAAAATAATAAAGAAAAGATACAAATGAATCGAAAATCCCGAATGACCTCACGCTTAAAAGAGCCCACTTCTGAATCTCTGCAACAAGAGATTTCTGTTTACTCTATTTCACTCTCTTCTTCTCTTATCTTGCTCCTTTTCCTTTTCTCTTTGTCCCTTTCCCTTTCCCTCTCCCTCTCCCTTTCTCCTCGTTCCCTCTCTTCATTCCATCTTTCATATTTTTTTTCCTTTCTTTTCTCTCTTCTTCTCCTGTTCTCTTTCCCTCCCTCCCTCCCTTCTCCTTCCAACCCCCACATTCCTCACTTATCTCTTCCTCCCCTCTCTCTCTCCTTCACCTTTCCCCTCCCCCCCCTCCCTCCCCCTCTATCTCCTATCTCCCATCATCTTTCATCTTCTCCTTTTCTCACCTCACTTTTCCCTTTCTCTCCCTCCCACGTAACATTGTTACCCTTAACTTTCCCCTCTTTCCCC
>NC_051411.1:33594904-33597404 GCF_015228065.2 Penaeus monodon
AAGAATTGAAGAATGAGACTTTTAAAAAATTCGTTTTTTGATAAGAGCCTAATTATTGGGACTCTAGACTGTCCTAAAGCAAAAGGCTAAAAACAGTTCAAGGCCCGTTAAAGTCGAACCTTCAAGTTATGACTAAATTGGGATCTAATGTCTAACAAGGAGAAAAATCAGGCTTAGGGAAGCAATGTGCTATACAGAATGAACAAATGTAGATTAAGATCACATGATGTAACAAGCAAACACTTATGATATAGATATATAATATTGAGTAAGAATTGGTTTTGAGCATTAGGTTAAATTAGCTTAGCACAAAAAAAAACAGAGAGAGATTTTGCAGAAGCAGAACAAAATGGTTATCAGCTGTTTAAAAGAAGGGAAGTCAGACGTGCAGATGATATCTGATTTTTTTTTTTTTTTTTTTTCTTTTTATGTGATTCCAAAGCATTTGTTAGACCAATTGTTGGCCACTGTTGACCTAATTGTCTAGTACTTTTTTACAGAAAGTGGAGATTAATCTTTTAATAAGAAATAGAACAAAGGATACAAAAGTCCTCTATTAACAACAGCATCACTGAATTCCTTATTTTCAAAATCTCCAGTTATCATTATCATCAAAGTTACATTTCTACTGTAATATTTATTATTATAATTATCATGATTGTTATCATATTCTTTTATGATTATCATCACTGTTATCATAATTAATCATCATTATTATCATCAAACACAGATTAGTAGAGACGATATAAAAGTAACCAATTGAAAAAAAATCGAAAATTGAAGATAAATATTGATCTAGAGTTTACGGCGCTTGGCCCAGAGAATTCTCAAACACATTTACGATATTCAGTAGCTGATCTTTCCCGCCAAAGAACTGAATCAAGTCTTACTACCTCATCTACGAGTGTAAAGTGAAAGACACTTTATAATGGACAGGGATTCCTTATAATTCGGGCCAATTAGCATCGCGAAGTACCGGAAGACAGCCGGTGGATTGCAAAAGGGTTGAATGGCGGTGACAGTAGGGACTATTATTTATTTTCTGTCAAAAAAAAAAAAAAATAAAAAAGAAAAGAAGACTTGCACGTAATTCTTGGATAAAGGTTTGTAGAAAACAGGTTGGTGTTGTAGAAGGTTTTATGGCCAAGGTCGTTTTATGGCAGGTTGCCAAGAGTAGCTAGGAGTTATTTCCGTTTTTTCTGCGTTCAGGTTTTAACTCTTTTTTTTTTTGACTTTCAGTTTACTGTGTTTATATGCAGGGCGCAAACACACACACACACACACACACACACACACACACACACACACACACACACACACACACACACACAACACACACACACACACACACACACACACATATATGGTGGATGTGGTATATGGTTTGTTAAGAATACACACACAAAATAGTTTTAAAATTATGGGAGACATTCCTCCCAGTCTTATTTTCGAAATATCTACTAAGTTGATGATGTTATAAATCTGTCTTGGTGGTTTGTTATTGGTTGAATTATACAGGATACAAATTGTCGTTTCAACTCAGGTTTAACCATGCCCTATATTTCCAGAAAAAGAATGATTGAAATTTGGTACCGTATATACAAAACTTCTAATAAACTACAAAAAAGGGCAATCCACTTCAATACCCTTTAAAAAGCTTGGTGTATTTTAGTTTTGCAGACATGTATTCGAACGCTTTGTCCCCAAAAACCCCACATAAAGAAAAACTGTAAGTACAGTTAACACCGTGTACTCTCGGGAATCCTGTTATGCTTGACCCTTTTCCTTTTTCCCCTTTCCCCTCTTCCTCTTCACCTCTCTCCCTCTCTACCCCCTCTCCTCTCTACCCCCCCTTCCCTCTTCCTCCTCCCCCTTTTTCCCCCCTCTTCATCTTCCTCCCCACTTTTCTCCCCCCTTCCTCCCCCCTCTCCTCTTTTTCCTCACCTTTTTTTCCCTTCCCCCCTCACCTCTCCTTCTCCTCCTCACCTCTTTCCCTCCCCTCTTCCTCCTCACCTCTCTCCCCCCTTCCTCTCTCCTTCCCTCCCCCTTATTCACCCTCCCTTCCTCCCCCTTCTTTTACCTTTTCCCTTCCTCCTGCTCTCTCTCCCCTCTCCTCTGTTTTCCCCTTCTCCCTTTCCTCTCTCTCCTCTCCTTCCTTTCCTCTTCCTCCTCCTTCATCCCTCTCTTCCCCTCGTCCTCTTCCCTCTCCCTTCCCTTCCTCCTCCTCCTCTTCCTCCTCCCTCCCTCCTTCCCCCTTCCCCTTCTCCCTTCTAACCAATCCCCCTGTTCCATTGTTCACCATGAACAACGCAGCCAGTCAGCCGAATACAGTGAACAATAAATAAAAAGGGTTCAGACCAGAGTGCCTTGTTTCGACAGCAACCTGATGCGTGACGGTAAATTGGAATACATCTTATCTAACAGGCAGTTTGTTTCCCCTTTGGGTCGGTGCTGTGTCTTGGGGAAACTTTTGGGAGAAGGGCGACGTGCTTTTTTTTAA
>NC_051411.1:33602373-33604873 GCF_015228065.2 Penaeus monodon
CTCTCTCTCTTCTCTCCTCTCTCTCTCCTCTTCTCTCTCTCTCTCTCTCTTCTCTCTCTCTCTCTCTCTCTCTTCTCCCCTTTCCTCTCCTCTCTCCTCCCCCCTCTTCTCCTTCCTCCTCTTCTCTCCTCTCTCTCTCTCCTCTCTCTCTCCCCTCTCTCTCTCTCTCCTCCTCTCTCTCTCTCTCTCTTATATATAAATATTATATATATATATAAACATAATATATATAACATATTTATAATATATAATATATATACATATATATCTGTGTGTGTGTGCGCGCGCGCGTGTGTATTGTGTGTGTGTGTGTGTGTGTGTGTGTGTGTGTGGTGTGTCCCCAAACCACCAGGGATGGCATATGCGTACATGCCATGTTTTTTACGCATAGATGGCTCCACAAGTACTAAATCACTACCCTTCTCACCTGTTTACCCTTTTCCTTGTTTTTCGAAAATATTTTCTGGTATCAAATATTGTAACACAATAATATTTATGAATTTTACAATAAGAATAACAGCATCGATATTGATAGCATTATATATATATATATATATATATATATATATATATATATAATATATATATATATATATATGTATATATAATCTCGCAAACTCAAGGAAAAATGAAGTCAGGTGAAGTCAGAATACAATATTACAGTGAGCACATTTTCCCTGGACTTTTGGAATATATAAAATGTGTGTTTTATGTGGTGGGGAGTATGCGTGATGTAGTGTGTGGGGTTTTTGTGTGTGGTGTGTGTGTGTGTGTGTGTGTGTGTGTGTGTGTTTGTTTATTTATCAGCATCTACAACCAACCAAGCACCCCCCCCCCTCTTACATACACCATCGTTGAATATGGTAATCGCTCCATTGACGAGCACGCTACCCTGAAATCCCAACCTGTTTCCTCTCTCTCTCTCTCTCTCCTCTCTCTCTCTCTTCCTCCCCCTCTCTCTCCCCTCTCTCTCTCTCTTTTCCTCTCTCTCTCTCTCTTTCTCTCTCTCTCTCTCTCTCCCTCTCTCTCTCTGCCTCCCCCTTCCCCTCGAGAAGAGGAATGTGTGTGTGTGTGTGTGTGTGTGTGTGTGTGTGTGTGTGTGTGTGTGGTGGTTGTGTGTGTGTGGGGTTGTGTGTGTGTGTATGTTGTGTTATCGGTATTTCCATTTTTCTGTTACATATTTGTGACTATCCATTTTCTCCTTTTAAATTTGGTTATTTTTTAAGCATCAAAAAAAAAGATATATAAAAGCACAATTTGCCTCGAAGGGGAAAAAAAAAAAATTGCCCCCTTTACCTGGACAACCAACTCTCACCCTTACACTTACCAGCCATTAGGCTCACTCTCCCATACCATCAACGTTTCGCTCTCATCTCCACTTGATGAGAAAGGTAATGACAGAAAAGCAGGTCTTGGTAAAGTCACTTTGTCCCGGACAAGCTTCTCCGTCTCTCCCTCGCACGTCTCTCGAGTGGAAAAGCCCCTTTTAGGGTTATCAAAATTCTTTTCCCCGAAGTTCGTCGAAGTTGGTCATGGCATAGCAACCTCGGGATCAGTTGCAATGTGTTTGGAAAATGGGGGTCCCCCAATTGAAAGGGGCCGTTTGGGTATAGGTGTTTTAAAGGCATTATGGTTGAGTTAATTTGGAGTTCTGCGCGGTTTTTCCCTTCGACAGGGTTTTTACGCGGTTCCCCAGACTCAAGCAGACGGGCCCAGATTACCAGAGCAGAGGGTAGTAGGAATATTGCTTTACAGGTAGAAATATATGAATAAAGAGAAACATATACAACAAACTTGATTTACTCGTATGCACAAGGGGAAAGGCACCAAAAACTTTTAAAAATACAAAATCACCCAACCACACACCACAAAAAAAAAAAAAACAAAAAAAAAAAAGGGGGGGGAAAAGGGGGAGAGAGGGGGGGGAGAAAAGGGGAGAAGGGGGGGAGGGGAAGGGAGGAGAGTTGGGAGGGGGGGGAGGGGGAGGGGCGGGGGGGGGGGGGAGAGAAAAAAGAAGGAGGGGGAGGGGGAGAAAGGGGGGGAGAGAGACAAAAACACAAAAAAAAAGGGTTTAAGGATGGGGGAAGTCAGTGAAAGGGGATTAAATACTCGGCGCCGATTTGTCATGCCCCCCCCCTGAGGCTCACCTCGGCTTTCTCACGGGCAATAAGCCACAGCTTCGGGTTTCTTCATATTATAAAGATCTCTCATTTTTTTTTGTTGTTTTTGATTTTTTTTTTATTTTTTTTTTTTGGGGGGGGGGGGTATTTTGAGGTTTGATGTTTTTTTTTTTATTGCTGTTGTTGTCCTGGTAATTTCTTTGTTTGATTGACTGTTTGTTTGTTTGTTTAAGAGATGGGTGTTGATATATATTTTTCTCTTCCTCTCTCTATTTTTCTTTCTCCCATTCACATTCATTCTCTGTCTGTCCCGTTGTCTGTTCCCCTCTCCCCTCCTCTCTCTCCTCTATCTCTCTCTTTCTCTCTCTCTCCTTTTCTCT